>NC_133329.1:32602558-32742558 GCF_042186555.1 Aquarana catesbeiana | reverse complement strand
CTGTCAATGTAAACAGACATATCCCCGTTTTGTCAGGTAAGTAAAGAGAGTGATCCTAGTGATCAGGAACAGCGATCTCTCTCTACTCCCAATCAGTCTCCTCCCCCCACAGTTAGAAACACCTCCCTAGGACACATTTAACCCCTTGATCGCCCCCCTAGTGTTAACCCCCTCCCTGCCAGTGACATTTACACAGTAATCAGTGGCTATTTTTATAGCACTGATCACTGTATAAATGTCAATGGTCCCAAAAAAGTGTCAAAAGTGTCCGATGTGTCCGCCGCAATGTCACAGTCCTGCTTAAAATCGCAGATCGCCGCCATTACTAGTAAAAAAAAAAAAATTATAATAAAAATGTCAAAAATCTATCCCCTATTTTGTAGACGCTATAGCTTTTGCGCAAACCAATCAATATACGCTTATTGCAATTTTTTCTTACAAAAAATATGTAGAAGAATATGTATCGGCCTAAACTGAGGAAGAAAAAAATATTTTTTTTTGATATTCATCATAGCAAAAAGTAAGAAATATGTTTGTTTTTTTTGTTTTTTTTTAATTGTCGGTCTTTTTTTGTTTTTAGCGCAAAACATTAAAACCGCAGAGGTGATCAAATACCACCAAAAAGAAAGCTCTATTTGTGGGAAAAAGATCATAATTTTGAATGTACAGCTTCGCACAACCGCGCAATTGTTGGTTAAAGCGCTGCTGTGCCGTATCGCAAAAAAATGGCCTGGTCATTAAGGGGGCAAATCCTTCCGGGGCTGAAGTGGTTAAAATACGACTATAACTAAAATGGCATTTAGTATGACTAATGCCCCGTACACACGGTCGGATTTTCTGATGGAAAATGTCCGATCGGAGCGTGTTGTCGGAAATTCTGACCGTGTGTAGGCTCCATCACACATTTTCCATCGGATCTTCCGACACACAAAGTTTGAGAGCAGGAGATAAAATTTTCCGACAACAAAATTCGTTGTCGGAAATTCCGATCGTGTGTACACAAATCCGACGGACAAAGTGCCACGCATGCTCAGAATAAATAAAGAGATGAAAGCTATTGGCCACTGCCCCGTTTATAGTCCCGACGTACATGTTTTACGTCACCGTGTTCAGAACGATCGGATTTTCTGACAACTTTGTGTGACCGTGTGTATGCAAGACAAGTTTGAGCCAACATCCGTCAGAAAAAATCCTAGGATTTTGTTGTCGGAATGTCCGATCAATGTCCGACCGTGTGTACGGGGCATAAAACTAAAACTTGAAATTTGACGGCAAAATTAACACTGGTCTGCAGTGCATGTTCAAACCCAAATACCATAAATAATAACATATTCGATTTTTCACTCCAGCAGTATATAAGGAGTTTGGAAATTGTAAAGAAATGTTAAAATAATGCATTACAATTTAACTACACCTGTTCGATTTTAGACGAATAAAATGAGTTTTGGTCGACTAAAATGTACTGGAGATTTAGTCGACCTAATGCGACTAAAACAATTGCAGAAGACTAAAATAGGACTAAAACTAAAATGTAATTTTATTCAAAAGACTAAAACAAAATCAGAATTTGCTGCCAAAATTAACACTGTTAGTTTGGTTTCGTTTTCTTTACATTTCATTGCGTTTATTAATTTTCTAATCAATTCCAAATTTTCCGAAAACTATTCAAATTCAGATCGGTCGAAAAATGAATCGACCGATTCTAATTCTGTGTGAAGAAATAGCTGGTTGTTAAGGGGCGGGCCGGTAAGCCGTCCGCCACGTCCTTAACTACCGATGACTCATCAGCTGTCAAAACAATGCCGGTGTTCTATCGATGTCCGAATCAGCTGGCGTGATGGCGTGATGTCAACGGTGCGCATGCACAAAGCGTGGAGGTAGATGTAATCATCACACTCTGCCTCGCTCTCTCTGTGCATGCGCGAGACATCATCGATCACGTCACAGGCGGAAGACGATCTGCACTATTTGACAGAACACTTTGCTGATCGTCAGATAATGCCTCCGATGATCTGCTAATGTGCAGTGTCAAGGGCTCGCCAGCTGATCAAGGAATCAGCTGGAGTGACGTTACGTCCTGTGCATGCGCAGATCATCAGAGGCATTATCCGACAAGATGCACTATTCGACACAACACCGGCAATACAAAAATTTTTAAAAAATTGCGTGGGGGTCCCCCCAACCCTCCCACCCCTCAATCCAGGTCCTTTAAGGGTATGGGTCTGGTATGAATTTTAAGGGAAACCCCCAAAATCCATACCAAACCCTTATCCATGCATGCAGCCAGGCAGGTCAGGAAAGGGGGAAGTTGACCCATACCAGGCCACATGCGCTCAACATGGGGGGGTGAGTGCCTTGGGGCAGGGGTTGTGGGGGTCTGCGGGCAGGGGTCTTATCAGTATCTTTAACAAGGGGGCCCCCAGATCCCTGCCCCCCCCCCCCCCATGTGAATGAGTAACCATGGGAAACATTTTTTGACTGATCTGAATTCTAATCATTCTGAATATTTGGAATTCGTTAGAAAACGAATAAACAAAACTAATTTTAATGAATTTCAACGAAATCCGTTACTATTCATTACTATTTCATTTGGAGATTCGGATACATCCGAATCTCCGAATAACCAAACATGTGTCCGAATTTGTATTCAGACGGAACTGAACTGCATATGGCTACTTACAGGTCCAGCACTGTGTCAGAAACCATGAAATCAGACCGAGACAGAAGTACAGTTAAATCCCACTTGTTTAATAATAAAAGTAAAAAGAACAAACGTAGTCAAAACATAGCCAAAGTTCAGTAACCGGAACAGATAGTCAGCCAAGCCAGAAGTCAGGGATCAATGTAGTGAAACAGCAAGCAGGATCTGGAGCCAGAAGGGATGTCAGCAAAGCAAGTCTTTAAACAGGAACACAGGAGATCGACTTTGTGATGTTGACCAAGGCGAAGGCAGAGATCCTCTGGGCTGGATAGCTTAAGTAGGCAGGACTGATGAGCAGGATATCATCAACAGCTGAGTAACTGTAGAGAGATAGGAGCTAGCAATTAGCCGACAGCTGAGCGGCCAGCTCAGAGATAGAAGGGCTGAGCCCAGCCCTGACACGCTGTTTTTCCACTTTTCTCAACTGCACTCACATTATGTCTTCAGTCCTCTGGATTAAATTACCCTGAGCATAAGACTGAGGACATCTTGTGGTGGAAAAGTGGTACAGCGGGGGACAGCATCAGATTGAAAGTGATCATTGCAGCACAAGCTGATTTTAGAAAAGGTAAATTTGAGCTTTAGCTTTAATTTCACCAAGTCTTGTGTCAAAATATAGTTTTATTGTATTGGAAGAAGATTGGGGTGGGATTATAACAATGCCAACAGATAGTAACAGAGACAAGAGGTATTTAAAACATCACATTTATTGTAGAGGTGATTACAATACGATCAAATAAAATCACTCATTATACATCTCCATTTTGGTGGCCAAACAATTGAGATTCCAATTATGTGGTGGCTAATTGTTCCTGTGTTATCCCGACATGTTTCGCCAGCATTGGCTTCATCAGGGGTATTTTAAAACCACCGTAAAGCATGTAAAAACCTGGAAAGCCCCCAGGCGATCAACACTAGGATCAGCACCACCAAAAAGAGGAGGTACCATGTGACCACAGAGGACAACACAATGACCAGGTTGGAGAACGATATACAGTGTAAGCACAAGAGAGCGCCTGCATATAGGACAACAAGTATCCGGACTAGATAGGTTGGTTGGCAAAGGAATAATGTTCAGCAGGTCGCCCTCAAATCCCTCAAATGGGATTTGAGGACGTCCTGCTGAACGTTATTCCTTTGCGTGAAAGCAAAACCAACCTATCTAGTTATACTTGTTGTCCTATATGCAGGCGCCCTCTTGTGCTTACTCAGTATATTGTTCTCCAACCTGGTCGTTGTGTTGTCCTCTGTGGTCGCATGGTGCCTCCTCTTTTCGGTGGTGCTGATCCTAGTGGTGATCGCCTGGGGGCTTGCTGGGTTTTTACATGCTTTCCGGTAGTTTTCAAATCCTCTGATGAAGCCAATGCTGGTGAAACATGTCGGAATAACACAGGAACAATTGGCCACCACATAATTGGAATCTCACGTATTTAACCAACAAAATGGAGATGTATAATGAGTGATTTTATTTGATCGTATTTTAATCATGTCTACAATAAAAGTGATGTTTTAATTACCCCTTGTGTCTATTACTATCTGTTGACATCGTTATAATCCCACCCCAATCTTCTTCCAATATATTTGATCTTTTGGGATGAGGTGTCGGATGCTATATGGTTACCCGGGGGTCAGAACAAATATATAAATAGTTTTATTGTGATTAGCTTCTCCTGACATTTACTATATTTAACCACTTCCCTACCCAACCATTGTCATATGACGTCCGCAGGTGGGATCTCCCATCCTGGACGGGCGTCATATGACGTCCTCGGCTTTCCGGCGGTATAGGGGGCGTGCGCGCTGAGGAGCTGATGTGTGTGCCCGGCTACCACGATATCCGCCGGGCACTCGCGATCTCTCGTTATGGAGCAGGACAAACACACAGATCCACACCCTGTCAGGGGAGAGGAGACAAATAGTGTGTTCATACTAATAAGGAACACCGATCGGTCTCCTCCCCTAGTCAGTCCCCTCCCCCTACAGTTAGAATCACTCCCTAGGTAACACAATTAACCCCTTGATCGCCCCCTAGTGTTAACTCCTTCCCTGCCAGTGAAATGTATACAGTAATCAGTGCATATTTATAGCACTGATCACTGTATAACTGTCACCGGTCACAAAAATGTGCCAAAAGAGTCCGATCTGTCCGCCGCAATGTCGCAGTCATGATAAAGATCGCAGATCACCGCCATTACTAGTAAAAAAAATAATAATAATAAAAAATAATTCTATAACTTTTGCGCAAACCAATCAATATACGCTTATTGCGATTTTTTCTTTTTTTACCAAAAATATGTATCGGCCTAAACTGATGAAGAAATTGTTTCTTTTTAAAAAATTGGGATATTTATTATAGCAAAAAGTAAAAAAATATTGTGTTTTTTTTCAAACTTGTCGCTCTTCTTTTGTTTATAGCGCAAAAAATAAAAACCGCAGAGGTGATCAAATACCACCAAAAGAAACCTCTGTTTGTGGGGGGGAAAAAATTATAAAATGTCTTATGGGTACAGTTTTGCATGACCGCGCAATTGTCATTCAAAATGTTACAGCGCTGAAAACTGAAAATTGGGCAGGAAGGGGGTGAAAATGGCCGGTATTGAAGTGGTTAAAAAGCTCCAACACTGTCACAGCAATCAGTTCAAAACAAGCTAACAAGCAGCTTTACTTGTTTTCAGCTCTGAATCTCAGACATTGCTTAGATGCTTCTGTAGTATAAAAAAAAAAAAAAGGATTATAAATATTTTTGTATTTATTTTTTAACAGAAGCATACAGAATGTATAACCAAGAAGAGTGTCAATGTGCAACGAACATGATCAGTGACTGTTCAATATCATGGCGGGATCTGAATTTCCCACGATCGGTATCTGCCCGGTAACCAGATTGTTATCGTCTATCTCGTCATACAGCTGGAAAATGATCATTCAGCACATTGATGTCTCTACTTGTAGAACATTACTGAACGTTCTATATGTCTGTATATTGGAGACTACAGGGACATTCACTGCTAGATAGTACTATAATTGTGATACAGGAATGATTAGATAGATAGATAGATAGATAGATAGATAGATAGATAGATAGATAGATAGATAGATAGATAGATAGATAGATAGATAGATAGATAGATAGATAGATAGATAGATAGATAGATAGATAGATGCATACATAGTGCCTTGAAAAAGTATTCATACCTCTTGAAATTTTTCACATTTTGTCATGTTACAACCTAAAACATAAATGTATTTTATTAAGATTTTATGTGATAGACCAACACAAAGTGACACATAATTGTGAAGTGGAAGGAAAATGATAAATGGTGTTCAACATTTTTTACAAATAAATATGTGAAAAGAGTGTGTGTGTGTTTGTGTGTGTGTGGGGGGGGGGGCATTTTTATGGCGCCCCCCGGAGTCAATACTTTGTAGAACCGCCTTTCTCTGCAATTACAGATGCAAGTCTTTTTGGGGATGTCTCTACCAGCTTTGCACATCTAGAGAGGGACATTTTTGCCCATTCTTCTTTGCAAAATATCTCAAGCTCTGTCAGATTGGATGTAGAGAGTCTGTGAACAGCAATTTTCAAGTCTTGCCACAGATTCTCAATTGGATTTAGGCCTGGACTTTGACTGGGCCATTCTAACACATGAATATACTTTGATCAAAACCATTCCATTGTAGCTCTGGCTGGATGTTTCGGGTCATTGTCCTGCTGGAAGGTGAACCTCCGCCCCAGTCTCAAGTCTTTTGCAGACTCTAACAGGTTTTCTTCTAAGATTGCCCTGTATTTGACTCCATCCATCTTCCCATCAACTCTCATCAGCTTCCCTGTCCCTGCCGAAGAAAAGCATCCCCACAACATGATGCTACCACCACCATGTTTCACGGTGGGGATGGTGTGTTCAGGGTGATGTGCAGTGTTAGTTTTCCACCACGCATAGCGTTTTGCTTTTAGACCAAAAAAATCCATTTTGGTTTCATCTGACCAGAGCACCTTCTTCCACATGTTTGCTGTGTCCTCCACATGGCTTCTCACAAACTGCAAACGGGACTTCTTATGGCTTTCTTCCAACAATGTCTTTCTTCTTGCCACTCTTCCATAAAGGCCAGATTTGTGGAGAACACAACTAATAGTTGTCCTGTGGACAGATTCTCCCACCTGAGCTGTGGATCTCTGCAGCTCCTCCAGAATTACCATGGACCTCTTGGCTGCTTCTCTGCTTCTCTGAATACTCTCCTTGCCCGGCCTGTCAGTTTAGGTGGACGGCCATGTCTTGGTAGGTTTGCAGTTGTGCCATACTCTTTGCATTTTTGGATGATGGATTGAACAGAGCTCCGTGAGATGTTCAAAGCTTGGGATATTTTTTATAACCTAACCCTGCTTTAAACTTCTCCACAACTTTATCCCTGACCTGTCTGGTGTGTTCCTTGGCCTTCATGATGCTGTTTGTACACTAAGGTTCTCTAACAAACCTGTGAGGGCTTCACAGAACAGCTGTACTTATACTGAGATTAAATTACACACAGGTGGACTCTATTTTCTAATTAGGTGACTTCTGAAGGCAATTGGTTCCACTAGATTTTAGTTAGGGGTATCAGAGTAAAGGGGGCTGAATACAAATGCCCCCCCCCCCCCCCACACACACACACACACACTTTTCACATATTTATTTGTAAAAAATGTTGAAAACCATTTATCATTTTCCTTCCACTTCACAATTATGTACCACTTTGTGTTGGTCTATCACATAAAATCCCAATAAAAGACATTTATGTTTTTGGTTATAACGTGACAAATTGTTGAAAATTTCAAGGGGTGTGAATACTTTTTCAAGGCACTGTAGATAGATAGATAGATACTGTAAACAAATGGGGGAGGAGAGGAGAGGTGGACAGGGAGGAGAGGAGAGAGGGAGGAAGGAGAGGGTGGAGAAGAGGAAGAAAAGAAAGAAGGATGAGAGGATTGAAGCAGGAGGAGGAGGAGTGGAGAGGACAAGGAGAGCAGGAGGAGAGGAGGGAAGAGGAGGAGAGGAGAAGAGGAGGAGAGGAGGAGAAGAGAGGAGGAGGAGGGGTGAGGAGAAGAGAGGACAAGGAGAGGAGGAGAGGAGGAGAATAGGAAAGAAGAGAAGCAGGAGAGGAACGAAAAGGAGAGGGGGAGGAGGATGAGGAGAGGGAAAGGAGAGATGGAGGAGAGGATCGGTGAGGAGCGGATCGGAGAGGAGAGGAGGAGGAGAAGAGAGGGGGACAGGTGAGGGAGAGGAAAGGAAAAGAAAGGATGAAAGTATTGAAGAGCAGGAGGAGGAGGAGTGGAGAGGACAAGGAGAGCAGGAGGAGAGGAGGGGAGGGGGGGGAGAGGAGGAGGAGAAGAGAAGAAGAGGATGAGGAGAGGAGGAGGAGAGGAGGAAAAGAGAGGAGGAAAAGAGAGGAGGAAGAGAAGAGGAAAGATGGATGGAGGCGAGAAATAGACGGGGAGAGGAGGAGAGGGAGAGGAGAGATGGAGGAGAGGAACAGAGAGCAGAGGAGGAGGAGATGAGGAAGAGGAGAAAAGGAGAGGAGGAGAGGGAATGAGAGGAGAAGGAGGACAGGAGAGGGGGGAGAGGAGGAGAAGAGGAGGACAGGAGAAGGGGAGGAAAGGAAAATAAAGATGAGAGGATCAGAGAGCAGGAGGAGAGGAGTGGCAGAGGAGGAGGAGAGGAGATAAGAGAAGAGGAGGGGGAGAGGAAAGAATGAGCAGAGGAGGAGAGGAGGAGAAGAGGAAAGGAAAGAAGGAGGAGAGAAGAGGAGAGGGAGTGAGAAGGAGAGGGAGATGAGAGATGGTGGAGAGCAGAGGAGGAGGAGAGGGAGATGAGAGATGGAGAAGAGGAGAGGAGATTAGGAGGTGAGGAAGAGGAGAGGATAGGATAGGAAAGGAGAGGGAGAGGAGAGATGGAGGAGAGGAGAGATGAAGGAGAGGAGGAGAGGAGGACAGGAGAGGAGGCATAGAGAAGGAAGAGGAGAGGAGAGGAGGAGGAGAGGGAGATGAGAGATGGAGGAGAGGAGAGGAGAGGAGAGGGAGAGGAGGGGAAGATAAGGAGAGGAGGACAGGTGAGGAGGAATAGAGAAGGAAGAGGAGAGGAGGGGGGGAGAGGAGGACAGGAGAGGAGGCATAGAGAAGGAAGAGGAGAGGAGGAGGAGAGGAGAGGAGGCATAGAGAAGGAAGAGGAGATGAAAGATGGAGGAGAGGAGAGGAGAGGAGGAGAGGGAGAGGAGGGGAAGATAAGGAGAGGAGGACAGGTGAGGAGGAATAGAGAAGGAAGAGGAGAGGAGGAGGCGAGATGGAGGAGAGGAGGGGGAGAGGAGGGGAAGATAAGGAGAGGAGGACAGGTGAGGAGGAATAGAGAAGGAAGAGGAGAGGAGAGGAGGAGGAGAGATGGAGGAGAGGAGGGGGAGAGGAGGAAGAGGAGAGGAGGAGGAGAGGAGAGGGTGGAGAAGGATGACATAACATTGTTTATAAACACTGATCAGACAGGAGAAGTAATATTGTAAAGTAATCTTTTACTAGACCTAGAAGAAGTGTAATAAGTGTAGACATTGGTGTGGTTGATAGACGGTGTACAGATATGAGAGATGAACTTGTTAAATTATTTGACACTTTTGCACGGAATGTATTAAAGGAAAAATATGTAAAACTTCTACTTACATGAATACCTTCAGATTCCCTTTCAGTAAATGTAAAACTCATTGTGCGCACTCACTAAATCCTCCTCCAATTTCCCTTTAAATGGAAATGCTCAGTGATAGAAGTGCCTGCAGACACAGCGCACAGCTGACTGATAGGACAAGTCCAGGCACAGGGGACGCCGCTGCTGTACACAGACCCCCAATACAGCCACAGAAACGCGATAATGCAATATTCAAATCAAATTGTTGATTTCCAAATGGGATGGGAGGGGTCTGATCACCACATCTGATAGAAAATTCTACCGGATTATTTCATATCTGGAAATGTTCATCGCCCCGTACAGACCAAAGAGACGGCCCTTCTTCATTGGACGGACATGGCTGTCAGAATTGTGCTGATCCAGTGAGGAAAAGGAGGTGAAGTGAACTTTTCTTTATCTTCCTATAACATACCTTTAGTTTGTTACATTAGAATTTACTATTCTTTTAAAGGACCACTACACCCAAAGTCACCAAAGCTGTGAAAGAACTACTTATAACACCCACAGCTAGTAAGGAACGACCTCTCATCAGGGCAGAATATTTGATATTTGTAACTTTAGTGTGTTAGCTGCCATGATGGTTTTCATGCTTGGGATTACCAGAGAGGGTGTCAAAAGCCTCTTCAGCCCACGGAAGAATTTGCCCCCTTCCTGACCAGAGCGTTTTTTGCGATTCAGCACTGCGTCATTTTAATTGACAATTGCGCGGTCGTGCGACGTGGCTCCCAAACAAAATTGGTGTCCTTTTTTTCCCACAAATAGAGCTTTCTTTTGGTGGAATTTGATCACCTCTGCGGTCTTTTATTTTTTGCGCTATAAACGAAAAAATAGAGGGACAATTTTGAAAAAAAAGCATTATTTTTTACATTTTGCTATAATAAATATCCCCAAAGAATATTTAAAAAAACATTTTTTTTCCTCAGTTTAGGCCGATACGTATTCTTCTACATATTTTTGGTAAAAAAAAAAAAATCGCAATAAGCGTTTATTGATTGGTTTGCGCAAAAGTTATAGCGTTTACAAAATAGGGGATAGTTTTATGGCATTTTTATTATTATTTTTTTTTTTTTTTTACTAGTAATGGCGGTGATCAGCGATTTTTATCGTGACATTATGGCGGACACATCGGACACTTTTTGACACATTTTTGGGACCATTGTCATTTATACAGCGATCTGTGATTTAAAAATGCACTGATTCCTGTGTAAATGACACTGGCAGGGAAGGGGTTAACCACTAGGGGGCGAGGAGGGGTTAAGTATGTCCTAGGGGAGTGTTTTCTAACTGTAGCAGTGTGTGGCACCTCACTGATCTCTGCTCCAATCACAGGGAGCAGAGATCAGTGACACTTGTCACTAGGCAGAACGGGGAGATGCTTGTTTACATTAGGGGGGCGATCGCGGGTATCCCCGCAGCGATCGAGTCCAGCCTCGAGCTCCCGGCCGACGCGCGCGCAATGGCACGGCGGCAAATTCAAAGGGACGCACGGGTACACCCATTTGCCCAGCCGTGCCATTCTGCCGACGTACATCGGCGTGCGCCGGTCGGGAACCGGTTAACAAATGCTGTCCAGAGACCTGGAGGAGTGTGCAAGCAAAGGGTTAAGTCAACATATTGGAGGGTTGTTAATGTTAACCCCTTCGGGCCTAAGGGGTAAAACAAATGTTAATGCCTAAGCCCAATTTTGCTACTTTGACATGTGTTAGTAAAACTGTACTTATCTACTACCTTGTGCATCCAGGTGGATTATACCACTTTTTTTTTTTTAAGGACAAATTGGACTTTCATTTGGTGGTATATGGTAATGGATCTCTCCTTATTTTTTTCCTATTATCCAAGGAAAACAAGCCCAAAATAGTAAATAATTTTTTTTTTAAATTTAGCTATATATTTATTGCTACTACTATAACTTACCACCATAGAACAACCCACAATAAATTTTCTTGCTCCTGATGATGGCAGTGATACCACATATGTGTATGTTAGTTGTTTGTTTGTACCCGTAGTACAGCCCAGAAACCATAGTGCGTATTTTCCTTTTTTTTTTTTTTTTTATTCTACCTAAAACACACTGACATTGATTTTATTTACCACTTATGGACCAAGCCTCTTTTTGTGATTTGTTATTTACAAATTAAAAGCAGTTTTTTTTTTTTTTGCTAGAAAATTACTTAGAACCCCTAAACATTATATATTTTTTTTCTAACACCCTAGAGAATAAAATGGCGGTCGTTGCAATGCTTTCTGTCACACCGTGACAGAAAAGCGCACTTTTTTTGGAAAAAATTGAATTAAAAAATAAGACAACAGTAAAGTTAGCCCAATTTTTTTTTATATTGTGAAAGATAATGTTACGCCAAGTAAATGGATACCCAAGATGTCACGCTTCAAAATTGCGCCCGCTCGTGGAATGGCGTCAAACTTTTACCCTTAAAAATCTCCATAGGCGACGTTTAAAAAATTCTGCATGTTTTGAGTTACAGAGGAGGTCTAGGGCTAGAATTATTGCTCTCGCTCTACCGATCGCGGCGATACCTCACATGTGTGGTTTGACCACCGTTTTCATATGCGGGCGCTGCTCACGTATGCGTTCGCTTCTGCACGCGAGCTCGGCGGGACGGGGCGTGTTTAAAAAAAATATTTTTATATTGGGACGGGGTGCGTTTAAAATTTTTTTTTTCTTATTTATTTTACATTTAATTTTAGATTTTTACACTGTTCTTTTAAAAAAAAAAAATTGTGTCACTTTTATTCTTATTACAAGCAATGTAAACATCCCTTGTAATAGAAAAAAAAAGCATGACAGGTCCTCTTAAATATGAGATCTGGGGGGACAAAAAAGACCTCAGATCTCACATTTACACTAAAATGCAAAAAAAAAAAAATGTTGTCATTTAAAAATAATGAAAAAAAAATGGCCCTTTAAGAGCTATGGGCGGAAGTGACGTTTTGAGGTCACTTCCGCCCTGCAATGATACAGAGACAGGTGGGGGCCATCTTCTCCTCAATCATCTCCATGTCAGGCTAGGGAGAGGATCCGATCGCCTCCGCCGCTACTGAGGGCACCGGAGCGCAGCGGGAGGGGGGGCCCCTCTCCCGCCGCCGTAAAAAGTGATCTTGCGGCGAATCCGCCACAGAGACCACTTTTAACTTGAAGCGGACCGCCCACTGAAGAAGAGGATACCAGGGTTATGGTAGCTAGCTGCTGCCATAACAACGATATCCTTCTTCAAAGTACCGACGTATAACGACGGCGAGTGGTCCGGAAGTGGTTAAAAAAAAAATCCTGTCCAAAAATTACTGACCCTGACCTTTGACCCAAACACTAACCCTAGATCGAACCTTGATCTAGGCTTTTTTTTTTTTTTTTCATTTTTTTCTTTTTTTACCAACACTTTTTTTTCTCTTGTCCATTCACAGAGACAAAAAACACAGGGGCGGGTTTCACAGTGACTGATCACTGTTATTGCCAATCAGAGGCTATCACGGCAATCAGGTGACCTGGAATCAGACATTTTAGGTCCTGATCGTTAGAATGGGGCCCGGGGCTCTCAGTGCTGGGAGCACGCCGTGCGCCATATTACGACATCCAGTCCATCTTCTGTCAAAGGGGCATGACCGAAAAAGGTCTGCCGATCGGCATCTGATCAGCACTTTCAGTCAATGGCTGAGAACGCTGACCGGTGTGTTTTGGAGGGAGGGGGCATCCCCTTTGTCAGAACACAATAGTGCAGCAGGGCTATCTTTGTACTAACATCGGATTGTTAGTACAGGATCTCCTCCCAAGCTCTTCAGTTTTTTTTTTTTTTTTTTCGTTCAGCCTGCTGAGTTGAGAAAATAAAAATGATAGTGTGTACTAGGCTTTAGTGTGTGAGATACCGGGAGGATAATGCTTGCGATGGAGTTAGAGATATAGGGAAGGTGACCCTAGGGATGAAGTTAGATACAGTATCTCACAAAAGTGAGTACACCCCTCACATTTTTGTAAATATTTTATTTACATATTATATCTTTTTTTATTTTTTTTTTATTTACATATTATATCTTTTCATGTGACAACACTGAAGAAATGACACTTTGCTACAATGTAAAGTAGTGAGTGCACAGCTTGTATAACAGTGTAAATTTGCTGTCCCCTCAAAATAACTCAACACACAGCCATTAATGTCTAAACCACTGGCAACAAAAGTGAGTACACCCCTAAGTGAAAATGTCCAAATTGAGCCCAAAGTGTCAATATTTTGTGTGGCCACCATTATTTTCCAGCACTGCCTGAACCCTCTTGGGCATGGAGGTCACCAGAGCTTCACAGGTTGCCACTGGAGTCCTCTTCCACTCCTCCATGATGACATCACAGAGCTGGTGGATGTTGGAGACCTTGCACTCCTCCACCTTCTGTTTGAGGATGTCCCACAGATGATCAATAGGGTTTAGGTCTGGAGACATGCTTGGCCAGTCCATCACCTTTACCCTCAGCTTCTTTAGCAAGGCAGTGGTCATCTTGGAGGTGTGTTTGGGGTCGTTATCATGTTGGAATACTGCCCTGCGGTCCAGTCTCTGAAGGGAGGGGATCATGCTCTGCTTCAGTATGTCACAGTACATGTTGGCATTCATGGTTCCCTCAATGAACTGTAGCTCCCCAGTGCCGGCAGCACTCATGCAGCCCCAGACCATGACACTCCCACCACCATGCTTGACTGTAGGCAAGACACACTTGTCTTTGTCCTCCTCACCTGGTTGCTGCCACACACGCTTGTCACCATCTGAACCAAATAAGTTTATCTTGATCTCATCAGACCACAGGACATGGTTCCAGTAATCCATGTCCTTAGTCTACTTGTCCTCAGCAAACTGTTTGCAGGTTTTCTTGTGCATCATCTTTAGAAGAGGCTTCCTCCTGGGACGACAGCCATGCAGACCAATTTGATGCAGTGTGCGGCGTATGGTCTGAGCACTGACAGGCTGACCCCCCAACCCTTCAACCTCTGCAGCAATGCTGGCAGCACTCATACGTCTATTTCCCAAAGACAACCTCTGGATATGACGCTGAGCACGTGACCTCAACTTCTTTGGTCGACCATGGCGAGGCCTGTTCTGAGTGGAACCTGTCCTGTTAAACCTCTGTATGGTCTTGGCCACTGTGCTGCAGCTCAGTTTCAGGGTCTTGGAAGTCTTCTTATAGCCTAGGCCAGTGATGGCGAACCTTGGCACCCCAGATGTTTTGGAACTACATTTCCCATGATGCTCGTGCATTCTGAAGTATAGTGGAGCATCATGGGAAATGTAGTTCCAAAACTTCTGGGGTGCCAAGGTTCGCCATCACTGGCCTAGGCCATCTTTATGTAGAGCAACAATTCTTTTTTTCAGATCTTCAGAGAGTTCTTTGCCATGAGGTGCCATGTTGAACTTCCAGTGACCAGTATGAGAGAGTGAGAGCGACAACACCAAATTTAACACACCTGCTCCCCATTCACACCTGAGACCTTGTAACACTAATGAGCCACATTTTCACTTAGGGGTGTACTCACTTTTGTTGCCAGTGGTTTAGACATTAATGGCTGTGTGTTGAGTTATTTTGAGGGGACAGCAAATTTACACTGTTATACAAGCTGTACACTCACTACTTTACATTGTAGCAAAGTGTCATTTCTTCAGTGTTGTCACATGAAAAGATAGAAGAAAATATTTACAAAAATGTGAGGGGTGTACTCACTTTTGTGAGATACTGTTAGAGAAGGTGAACTTAGGGATGGAGTTAGAGATATAGGGAAGATGAACCTAGGAATGAAGTTAGATATTTAAGAAAGGTGACCTTAGGGATGAAGTTAGAGATATAGGGAAGGTGAACTTAGGGAAGGAGTCAGAGATATAGAGAAGAGGAACTAAGGGATGAAATTAGGGATATAGGGAAGGTGGACTTAGGGAGGGGTATATATATATATATATATATATATATATATATATATATATATATGTGGCAGTGGACAGTGTCAGTAGGGCAGGGATTGATGTCAGTAGTATATTTTTATTTATTTTTTATTATATTTTTTTATTTTTTACAATTGTATTATTTTTTACAATAATATATTATTATTACCGTATTTCTTTTTTTTTTTTTTTTACAATTTATTAGGAGCCCCAAGGGTCTGAACAGCCTTACTTTTGAGACAGAGGAAGGGACTGAGGACAGAGATTTCCCAATCCCTTTCTCTGCAGCCAAGCAGTAAGGGGAATCTGCACAGCACAGCGTGATTAGGGTGTGCCCAGGCACACTTTGCACCCCTATGACCTAGGGATTGATTTAGAGATATAGGGAAGGTGAACTTAGGGATGGAGTTAGAGATATAGGGAAGGTGAACTTAGGGATGGAGTTAGAGATATAGGGAAGGTGAACTTAGGGATGGAGTTAGAGATATAGGGAAGGTGAACTTAGGGATGGAGTTAGAGATATAGGGAAGGTGAACTTAGGGATGGAGTTAGAGATATAGGGAAAGTGAACTTAGGGATGGGGTTAGGGATATATAATGAAGGTGAACTTAGGGATGGGGGTTGGAGATATAAGGAAGGTGGACTTAAGGATGGGGTTAGAGATATATAATGAAGGTGGATTTAGGGATGGGGTTAGAGATTGGGGGCAAGGTGAACTTAGGGATGGAGTTAGAGATATAAGGAAGTTGAACTTAGGGATGGGGTTGGAGATATAGGGAAGGTAAACTTAGGGATGAAGCTACAGATATAGAAAGAGTGAACTTAGAGATGGCGTTATAGATATAGGGAATGAGAACATAGGGATGGGGTTACTGTGAGAGTTATAGGGAGGGTAACATTAGGGATATAGGTAGTGTGATAGATACAGGGGTTAGAGTTAGGGATAGAGTTAGTGGAAGAAATAAAGGGAGGGTAATGTTAGGGATAGAGTTAAGCTGGCTATAGATGATTCAATTTCTTTTTCGATCAGCCACTGGGCTGATTAAAAAAAAGTAAACAGTTTCCCCTTTCCACACAAGGGATGTTGATGGAGGAATCCTCCCCGCTGTGCTGTTGTATTCTGACAGCAGGGACTCCTCCACTATCAGAATTCACTGATTGCCTGCAAAAGCTGATCGAATGAACATTTTCCAATACTCCCATTCAACAAAAGTAAATTCTTAGATTGACTTCTGTCAAGCAGGAACCATGGGTGGATCAAAATTCATCCGGTTTCTGCTGAACTGGCAAAATTTAGATCTATTTATGGCTAGCTTTAGCATGAGAGGTTCGGGGAGGGGGTTAATGTTAGGGTTAAACTGGCCATAGATGGGTCATTTTTTTTCATTCAGCCAGTGGGTTGAATGAAAAAAGCGAACACATGCCTCTATCCTACCAGCTGGGACATTGTATACTATCCAGGGACTCACCTGCTGTCAGAATACACTGTTTTCCAACAAATCAAACAATGGCTTTCTGTCAAGCGAAGTCGGCCACACACTGACTGAAAGTGTTGGGGTCCCTGCTGATCTAGCTGGATTTATTCCATCTATGGCCAGCTTTACAGCTAGAGAGAGAGATACAGGGAGGGTAATATTGTTGATAGAATTAGTGTGAGGGATAAAGGGAAGGATAATGTTAGGGACAGAATTAGGCTGGTCATACATGGTTCAGTTATTTTCTTTCAGGCAGCTGGCTGAACAAAAGAAAAACTGAACCAATTCCCCCATCCACATATCTGATGTGGATGGGGGAATCCTTGCCAATGTGTCATTGAATTCTGACAGCAGGGAGACTTCCTAGCTTTCTAAATACACTGATCAGCGTGGTAGCTTATTGGCTGCATGCACTAATTAAAGGAAAAATTTCCAACAAGCCAGTTCATAAAAAGCTGATCAATAGATCCAATTTTCATGAATGGGAATGGCCATACATGGATCTAAATTCAACCTGTTCAACAGACATCAATGTTTGGCCAGATTTATTGTGAGAGATAGAGAGAGGGTCATGTTAGGGAGAGCGTTAAGCCGGCCATACATTGGATCAATATTTGGCTGGTTCAGCCATGTATGGGCAGGCTGAATGTACACAAGTCAATCTATCAATCAACTTGTGTACAACCAGCCTGTGGGAACATTTTCTGTGTGTATTCTAATGGCGGTGAAATCTCCCCAATGTCAGAGTACAATGGTCTCAAATGGGAGGGATTTCCCCATCCTCATCAAATGTGTGGATGGGAAAATCAAGTCATTTTCTTTCGTTCAACCCGCTGGCTGAACAAAAAAAAATGACTGGTGTATGGTCAGCTGTAGAGCTAGTCCCTAATGTAAGGGGTAGAGTTAGTGTTAGGGTTATAGGAGGGTTTAGTATGGTTAACACCTGGTGGGTTAAAGAAGATTAGTGTTAGAGCCGTGGGAAGGGTCAACTATTTCAATATTTGTTGTTAATTCATTTAGAAGATCTATACAATATAGACATTGTCACGGAACGTCCCTCACACTCCGCTTGAGTGCTTTTGTCACTTTATCACTTCCTCCCAGTCTGGATACAGATATCAGATATTCCAAATGCTCCCAAGCACAAAACAAGGCGACACTTGTTTCACTGCTAACATGGACTGACTTTTTATTTGAGATCTCACACAAATATATACAGCAGGATGACTAAAACCTAACCTAATTAACATGAGCTAATTATCTAATCCTTTATCTAGCCTAGGTGACTAAGAAACATGACCTTTTAGAACAGACTTGTGGTCACCGAGCTTCACACAGTAGTATTCTCACAATAGCAGGAGCTAATTACAATTAACAATACAAATTGTTCTCCCCCTCCTCCTCAGCCTAGTCATCAACAAACTATAGTAGGAGTAGACTGTCCCATTTTAAGCAATCAAAGACATACCCTCCAAGTCACCATTTCCCATATGGCATACACAGGGTCCCCAGAGTCTGTGTGTCCTGGGGGTCAAGGACCTGAATCCAAAGTAACACCACCTCAAGGGTCCCCAGGCATACAGCTCACAAAGAGCACCGTTCCCCCAAATGCCAGGGCCCATAATCGGTCGGCAAGAGGCTTGCATTCAGTCCCCTCCAAAAGCCTCTGTCCTGGCTAGGTCTGTCACATTTCTCCCCTTTCGGCAGGAGACTAACATAGTAGGAGACCCCAGAGGGGTTGACTCCGAAGTTAGTACATAGTTCCAGTCCTCTAATGCCTGTACCCACACAGTACCCCAAACAAATTGTTCCAAACAAAGCATTACTCACCCAGCCAACCTCTGCCTCTCTCATAGAACATACCTGCTGCTGGGGGGAAGTGCGGACTGGTCCTACCCCCCCGGAGTCCCTTTAGCCACAGGAGAGAAGACAGGGTGGCCAGGCTCAGTCCGTCATGCTGCTGGGCATCTGGGCCGACTGCCCAGCATGCCTGGAGTATACAGGAGGAGACTGAAGTCCCATCCACCTTTACAGGAAATCCATTGTTTGTTAGTGGAGGGCAGGGGCCAGCAGCGCTCTGTTCCGTTGCCAGCAGTTGAGCTGGGCGTAGGAGCTTCCCTACATCATCTGCTCCAGGTAACTGTTGGGGAGAGAGGCCAACTGCCGGCTCCCTGGAACTCTGCAGCTGTTGCCGGTGCTGGGCAGAGGTTAGTAGCACTCTGCCCGGTTGCCAGCACTTCTGCTGGTTTTCTGTCAGTGGAGACCACAAGCCCATCCACCGACACCAGATCAAGCTGTAGTTGTGAGGTGACGACTGCATTCTCTCCTTGGATCCTGATCTGCAGCTCGCGATAGACTGCCACCTCCTTACCCTGGGCCTCCACAATTTCTGCAGGTGTGGGGCAGAGGTCTTGGACCCTCTGTCCAGTTGCCAGTACTTCTGCTGGGGGTTTGCTAGTTGGTTCCTCCTCTACAGAAACGTCTATTAAATCCCCAGTCTCTGGAATTGCTAAAAGTGTGATGTCTTGGACCCTCTGTTCAGATACCAGATCTTCAGCTGAAGAAGTTTGTTGTAACTCCATAGATGCTGCTGGCAGAAAATCACATGTCCCTGTCAGTGTTGTGGGAGAAAGGCCGACTACCTCTTCTCTCAAGAAGGCCGAAGCCACTGTTGGTGCTGGGCAGAGCACAGTGAACTTTGGCCCTGATAGCAGCTCTTCTTCTGGAGGCTCATCAGGTTGTTCTTCCTCAGCAGAAAAGTCTATCAAATCCCCTGTCTCTGCAACTGATGTCTGGGAATAGAGGTTCACCATCTCCTGTCCATGGAACCCAGAAGATGCTATCAGTGATGGGCAGAGGTTAGCAGAGCTCTGCCCTGTTGTCAGCACTTCAGCTTTGGGGAAGGCAATCTCCAGATTTTCCACTGCCGATTCTCTGGCATGCTGCTGAACGTGTTCTAGCAGTTTTCTTTATGCCCTTTCCAGATACTGTTCCTTAGCAAATGGTCCAGATCAGGTTTGAGCTCTGAGACCCCTGCAAGACTGAGCATAGCCTCTCTATATTGTAGCAGGTCCTCAAGGGTAGGTTCCCCTTCATCGCCAAACACAAAACTATCTGTAAGGCTCTCCCACAGCAATCCAGGGCCTCATATCCCTCTGGAGAGCATGCTGTTGTCTCCCCTAAATATCCCTCCTCTGTGTGCCATTGCAGAGCCTGATAATGATTGTCCAGCTCTATCTCCTGCTGGACCAGCCTGTCCAACTCAGTCACCCATTGCTCCTGGGGCCACTCTCCCAAGAATGCCATCCGCAATGCCCGTTGGTCACTAGCCCTGTTTTATAACAGCTAGCTGGAGGGCTCCAATCCAGAGCTCCAAGCGAATTTGCTGCCTAAGCTGAAAGGACGATCCGCAGCAGCCCTGGGAACTTTGATGCCAGGTCCATATCTCTGCTGGGGTGACCAAAGTCTGCTATCCTGATCTTGGATCCAGGTGGAGGTTTGGATGTCCAGCTGCTTGCCACCAATGTAATGGAACATCCCACACATTGAGTGCTTCCGTCAGTATACCGCTTCCTAAATCCTGGAACACGAGATCCAATGGATCTGGCTATAGGAACCTCCAAGAACTAGACAACACCAGTCTTGGAGTACATCAGGACTAACCTTTTATTTGAGATCTCACACAAATATATACAGCAGGATGACTAAAACCTAACCTAATTAACATGAGCTAATTATCTAATCCTTTATCCTAGGTGACTAAGAGACATGACCTTTTAGAACAGACTTGTGGTCACCGAGCTTCACACAGTAGTATTCTCACAATAGCAGGAGCTAATTACAATTAACAATAACAGTGTTCTCCCCCCCTCCTCAGCCTAGTCATCAACAAACTATAGTAGGAGTAGACTGTCCCATTTTAAGCAATCAAAGACATACCCTCCAAGTCACCATTTCCCATATGGCATACACAGGGTCCCCAGAGTCTGTATGTCCTGGGGGACAAGGACCTGAATCCAAAGTAATACCACCTCAAGGGTCCCCAGGCATACAGATCACAAAGAGCACCGTTCCCCCAAATGCCAGGGCCCATAATCGGTCGGCAAGAGACTTGCATTCAGTCCCCTCCAAAAGCCTCTGTCCTGGATAGGTCTGTCACAGACATCTATGTATTACTGACACAAAGGCCATCGTTTAATAAGCAACTTGTTAAGTGGCACCATTCGCCCCCATTCACATGGGCGGACAGCGGCTGCGGTCCACTTGCTCAGCAGGAGATCTCTCCACTGATCTCCGCTGAGCAGACAGATGACAGGTCCGTGTCCGCTCCGTTCATGCAGAGCGGACACAGACACAGACTGCTCTGCTCTATGGGCGGCCAGATGTAACTGTCCCATCTGTTTGTTTACACCGACTGCCATCCGATCCACTGGACGGAAGGGGAACGATCCCCCACAATCTCTTTTTGGTGGATTGTATCCTTCTTCTATTGGCTGACTAATGTGCATTACATGTACTTCACTGCAACCTCAATGATGAAGCAACATAGTCTCGTCTACAAAAATGCACTGCAGGCATAAATGTACAAACAGAAAGACTTAAGACCTTTGTGGTAATTTTAAATTTTGTTAATTGATGAAAATTAACTATTAACACTTCTATTTCTGAAAGCATTCACCGTTTACAGCATTTTTTCACACCTGCCTGAGACTTTTGCACAGTACTGTATGTCATTTTTTAAATTTTTGTCCACATTTCCACTTTAAGTAGACCAGTCACGAGGGGAATAGAGGCTTCCTCGGTACTTTGAGTCACTGAGCTGAAACAAGCATGAAAACTGAGAAAGAGAACCCAGAAATGCTTCCATGTTGGTTCTTTGCCATTGACTCATATAGTATTGAAGCCAATGGATCAACATGACAGCTGGCATTTTCAGAAGGAGGGATCAGAAATTACAGAACACCATAATCCCCTGATGACATTTACTTGAAATGCCTTAAAAGTTCATCCTCCTGCTGGCAGGTGTGTGTTCAGCGGCAAAAAAAAATGACAATTAATATTCATAGCCGGGAGTGAGCTGTCTGTGCAGATCCCACGGCTTACACCAGAGATAGACAATGTAGTAAATCTAGTAACAGAACACTCCAGGCAGTTTCAAGCCATTAAAGCCATACTAATGTCACATGTGCTTTGGGTGCAGAATGATCGGTCCACCCAAAAGTGATATTTTATTTGGAGGTAGAGTCTTGTGAGCTAAGTGTATCCTATATGTGCAGGATGCTTTTTTAATCAATTTTTTTTCAAAATAAAAATGTGGCCAAGAGTTTGGCTTTAAGGCTATATATATATATATATATATAGATCTAGATCTAGATATATACACTATATTACCATAAGTATTGTGACGCCTGCCTTTACACGCACATGAACTTTAAAGGCATCCCAGTCTTAGTCCGTAGGGTTCAATATTGAGTTGGCCCACCCTTTGCAGCTATAACGGCTTCAACTCTTCTGGGAAGGCCGTCCACAAGGTTTAGGAGTGTGTCTATGGGGATGTTTGACCATTCTTCCAGAAGCGCATTTGTGAGGTCAGGCACTGATGTTGGACAAGAAGGCCTGGCTCGCAGTCTCCGCTCGAATTTATCCCAAAGGTGTCCTATCAGGTTGAGGTCAGAACTCTGTGAAGGCCCAACTCACTCATCCGTGTCTTTATGGACCTTGCTTTGTGCAATGGTCCGAATCATTTGGTGGAGGGGGGATTATGGTGTGGGATTGTTTTTCAGGGGTTGGGTTTGGCTCCTTAGTTCCAGTGAAGGGAACTCTTAAGGAGTCAGCATACCAAGACATTTTGGACAATTCCATGCTCCCAACTTTGTAGGAACAGTTTGGGGATGGCCCCTTCCCGTTCAACATGACTGCACACTAGTGCACAATCAAGGTCCATAAAGACATGGATGAGTTTGGGGTGTGTCAGAAACCATGAAATCAGGCCGAGACAGAAGTACAGTTAAATCACACTTGTTTAAAAATAAAGGTAAAAAGAACAAACATAGTCAAAACATAACTAAAGTTCAGTAACCAAAACGGATAATCAGCCAAGCCAGACGCAAGGGATCAGTGTAGTGGAACAGCAAGCAGGATCTAAAGCCAGAAGGGATGTCAGCAAAGCAAGTCTTGAACAGGATCGCAGGAGATAGTTTCTGCGATGTGACCAAGGAGAAGGCAGAGCTCCTCTGGACTGGACGGCTTAAGTAGGCTGGACTGACGAGCAGGATATCATCAACAGCTGAGTAACTGTGGAGAGATCAGAGCTGGCAATTAGCCGACAGCTGAGCGGCCAGCTCAGAGAAGGAAGGGCTAAGTCCAGCCCTGACAGGGTGGAGGAACTTGACTGGTCTGCACAGAGTCCTGACCTCAACCCAATAGAACACCTTTGGGAGGAATTAGAGCGGAAACTGCAGGACAGGCCTTCTTGTCCAACATCAGTGCCTGACCTCACAAATTCACTTTCAAAAAAATGGTCAAACATTCCCAAAGACACACTCCTAAACCTTGTGGACAGCCTCCCCAGAAGAGTTGAAGCTGTTATAGCTGCAAAGGGTGGGCCAACTCAATATTGAACCCTACAGACTAAGACTGGGATGCCATTAAAGTTCATGTGCGTGTAAAGGCATCCCAATACTTTTGAAAATATAGTGTGTGTATATATATATATATATATATATATATATATATATATATATATATATCTATATATATGTATATATATAGATATATGTATATATATGCAAAATTGATTTATCCTTATTTACCCATAATGCCTTTTAACCCCTTCCCGACCGGTGCACGCTGATGTACGTCGGCAGAATGGCATGGCTGGGCAAGTGGGCTTACAGGTATGTCCATTTGAATTCCCCGCCGTGCCATTGCGTGCGTGTGCCTGCCGGGAGCTCCGTGAGTCAAGTCGCAGGTCCCGCGGACTCGATCGCCGCAGGGATACCCGCGATCGCCTCACGGAGAGGACGAATGGGGAGATGCTGATGTAAACAGCATCTCCCCGTTCTGCCTGGTGACAAGTGTCACTGATCACAGCTCCCTGTCATCGGGAGCAGAGATCAGTGTAATGTCACAGCTAGCCCATCCCCCCTACAGTTAGTAATCACTCCCCTAGTACTGACTTAACCCCTCCCCGCCCCCTAGTGGTTAACCCCTTCACTGCCAGTGTCATTTACACAGGAATCAGTGCATTTTTATAGCACTGATCGCTGTATAAATGACAATGGTCCCAAAAATGTGTCAAAAATGTCCGACATGTCCACCATAATGTCGCAGTCACAATAAAAATCGCTGATCGCCGCCATTACTAGTAAAAAAAAAAATTAATAAAAATGCCATAAAACTATCCCCTATTTTGTAAACGCTATAACTTTTACGCAAATCAATCAATAAACGCTTATTGCGATTTTTTTTTTACCAAAAATATGTAGAAGATTACGGATCGGCCTAAACTGTGGAAAAAAAATGTTTTTTTATATATTTTTGGGGGATATTTATTATAGCAAAATGTAAAAAATAATGCGTCTTTTTCAAAATTGTCGCTCTTATTTTGTTTATAGCGCAAAAAATTAAAATTGCAGAGGTGATCAAATACCACCAAAAGAAAGCTCTATTTGTGGGGAAAAAAGGACGTCAATTTTGTTTGAGAGCCATGTCGCACGATCTCGCAATTATCAGTTAAATCGATGCAGTGCCGAATCGCAAAAAGTGCTCTGGTCAGGAAGGGGGTAAAATCTTCCGGGGCTGAAGCGGTTAATGAATGCATATGGATTAGGTCTGAATAATACAAAACAGCATTCTATGTGATTTAGATTTTATTTCAGTAGCTTTTATTCTGGGGAGGGTGTTCAATGATATAACAGTTAGCCGCTAATGGGGAAATCTTTGAATTTACATATGTAATACAGTACCAATAAAATATGCTGCAGCAATATAAATTGTAAATTAAATTAAAAAATAACTTATGCTAAAATAAACATTTTAAATGCAGTACTTGGTCATATACTATACACCATAGACTCCATTTACATTGTTGAGTGGCTACTATTCCATTCTTCTTTAAAGACGAGAGAGAATAATATGAAAATTACAATTAACATGAAGATTTACTGTATGCCTAGTACTAATAATGCAAAACCTGCCTATTGGAATCCATTGGATTTTAATACCAATTCTTGTTTTCCAGGTTGAGGGATAATCCAGATTACCAGTATGGATCCAGACCAAGAGGGCTTTTATCACTATCTTCTTCAGGAAGACATCTATAACAAGGAGGAAATCAGTCAGCAAGAGAACATGAAGGAAGGGTTGAGGAATAGTAAGCAAAAGAAAGAGAACACTAATATGAAAACCTTTAGTCAAGAAGAGAATATCCAGCAAGATGAAGAGAACACCTGTGAAAAAAATAGCATTGACCAAGAGAACAAGAATACCAAGCAAGAAACCCCCCATCATGAAAACATCAACCTAGAGGAGGAGAACTTCAATCGTGAGGAGCGCACTAATGAAGAAGAAGAGAACGTCAAACAAGAAGAGCAGCTCAAAAATATTGAGAAGATCACAAATCAGGAAAAGGAGGTCAACAATAAAGAGGAGGTGATTATCATTCAAGAAGAGGAGCTACACAATAAAGAGGAGGAGATCAACAGTCAAGAAGAGGAGGTTACTAATAAAGAGGAGAAGGTCATCAGTCAAGAAGAGGAGGTTAATAATAAAGATGAGGAGATCATCAGTCAAGAAGAGCAGGTTAATAGTAAAGAGGAGAAGATCATTAGCCAAGAAGAGGATGTTAATAGTAAAGAGGATAAGATCATCAGTCAAGAAGTGGAGGTTAATAATAAAGAGGAAAAGATCATTAATCAGAAAGATGAGGTTAATAATAAAGAGGAAGAGATCATGAACCAAGAGATAAAGGTCAACAATAAAGAGGAGGAGATCATCAATCAAGAAGAGGAGGTTAACTATAAAGTGGTGGAGCTCATTAATGAAGATGAGGAGGTTAATAATAAAGAGGAAAAAAACAATAATCAAGATGTAAAGGCCAACAATAAAGAGGAGGAGATCATCAGTCAGGAAGAGAGGGACTATAAAGAGGAGGAGATCATTAATGAAGAAGAGGAGGTCAACAATAGAGAGGAGAAGATCATCAATGAAGAAATAAAGGTCAATGATAAAGAGGAGGAGATCATCAGTCAAGAAGCGGAGGTTACTAATAAAGAGGAGGAGATCATCAGTCAAGAAGAGGAGGTTACTAATAAAGAGGAAAAGATCATCAGTCAAGAAGAGGAGGTTAATAATAAAGAGGAGGAGATCATTAATGAAGAAGAGGAGGTTAATAATAAAGAGGAGAAGATCCAAGAGATAAAGGTCAACACTAAAGAGGAGGAGATCATCAATCAAGAAGAGAAGGTTAACTATAAAGTGGTGGAGCTCACTGATGAAGATGAGGAGGTCAACAACAAAGAGGAAAAGAGCATCAATCAAAAAATAAAGGTCATCGATAAAGAGGAGGAGATTGTCAATCAAGAAGAAGAGATTAACAATGAAGAGGAGGAGGTCATTATTCAAAAAGAGAAGGTCAGCAAAAAGGAGGAGAACAATAATCAAGAAGAGAAGGTCAACAAAAAAGAAGAGGAGATCAACAGTCAAGAAAAGGTTAACAATAAGGAAGAGGAGATAATCAATCAAGAAAAAAGGGTTGACAATAAGGAGGAAGATATTATAAATCAGGAAAAGGAAGTCGTCATCAAAGCAGAGATGAACATATATCAAGACAATTTTGTTAACAATAAAGAGAATGAGATTATGAAAGAAGAGGAGCTCAATAATAAGGAGAAGGCGAGCACTGTTCAAGAGGAGGAACTCCACAATAAAAATCATGAGGATATTAATAAGGATGAGGGAAATGTCAATCTAGAGGAAAATATATTCAGTTATGAGAAAGAAAATAGTCAAGAGAATCTCAGCCATGAGAGGGAGACCAATTATGAAGAGAAAATCAATCATGAAGAAGAAATCGCCACTCAAGGAGAAAAGGAAATCACCCAACAGAACATCATTGTAAAAGAGGAGAGCATAAGTCAAGAAGTTGAGAAATTTACCAACAAAGGAAATGCAAATCAAGAGACAGAAAATCTCAAACAAGAGAACATTAATCAAGAGAAGGAAATCATCTATAAGGAGGAGGGCATTAATGAATGCAATGCAGAGCCATCAAACCTCAATCAAGAGAGCATTTTTCCAGAGCAGGAGAAGATCAATCATGAACAGCTGACAATCATTCATGAGACAGAGAAACAATTAGGTCAGCAGAACATAAATCAAGAGGAGGAGAAAATAATTCAAGAAGAGGAGAACATCAGTCATGAGGAGGACATAGACAATCAAAAGGAAGAAAGCATTAGTAAACATAACATTAGTCAAGAAGATGACCTTTCAGATGAAGTTGATAACATCATTCAAGAGAACATAAAGAACAAGACTCAGAGCCTCAGTCAAGAAAATGGGAACTTCAATAAAGACCACACCAGTCAAGAAGATGAAAGTACCAGTATACAAAATGGTAATGCCAATAAAGAGGACGCCAAGCCAGAGGAAGCCAACCCTCAAGAGAAAGAGGACACCGCTCAAGAGAAGGAGAACATCAATGAGGAGGAGAGAACAATTCAAGAAAATGAGAGCAGCAGGCTAGAAACAGAGAACGTTAATGAGGGAGAAAATACCAGGCAAGAGGAGGAGAACGTTAGTAAAGAAACCCTCAATCAAGAAGAGGAGAATATCAACCAAGAGAAAGTGGAGCAAATCATTGAAGAGAAAGTGGATACACTAAAAGAAGAAATAATAGAAAACATGCAAAATGCAGTTATTCCAGCATCAGAATCTATCTCCAAAGACTTTTTTGACCATCATGAGGAGAACAATCTGAACATTTCAGGATCATCAGACCTAGAAGAATATTTCTGGGGCTGTAAGTACATTATAAAGTTCTCTTTTTGTGTTGTCTTTAAGTGGTAGTAAAACCTTATGTGACATTATTACATACAGGTAAGCTCATAGTAAGGCTTACCTGTAAGTAAAATGAATATCTCCTAAAACGTGCACCATTTAGGAGATAGTCCAGCGAGCAGCAGGCGGTAATATCACGGCACATGTGCTCTGACGGAACGGCAAACCGGTGCTATTTTTTCAGAGCTCTGTGCCGTGTCCAGGGCTCCCACACGCCTGTGCGGGGATGACGTCATTGCGGCTTGGCCAGTCAGAAGGCCAAAGCCCACATACCTGAAAGTAAGACCGGGTGAAGATAGAAGCCCTGTCAGCTCGCCGCTGGAGGGCTTCATTGTAACGCAAGTACTTCATAATGATACTAGCACATTATGACATTACCTTGCAGGGGAAAACCTTTTTTTTTCTCAGAAACTTTACTATCGCTTTAATGATTTTATCAATTCATTATATTTTCTAATGATAGAATTGCATACACTATTCTGTATCCTCTCTTCTCATGATGTTAGATAGGACAGCAGCAAGTAGCACTGGTGACTTTTAAAACACAAATCCATTTTCTGCAGATCCTTTGGAATGTGACCACTTACGGGAGTACTTTGGGGTAGATTTAATAAAACTGGAGCACCCAGAATCTAGTTCAGCTTTGCATGGTAGCTGATCAGTAGGGATGGGCCGCAAAAACCCCCCTGTTCGGTTTGCATCCAGAACATGCGAACAGGCAAAAAATTTGTTCGAACACGCGAACACCATTAAAGTCTATGGGACACGAACATGAAAAATCAAAAGTGCTAATTTTAAAGGTTAATATGCAAGTTATTGTCATAAAAAGTGTTTGGGGACCCGGGTCCTGCCTCAGGGGACATGGATCAATGCAAAAAAAGTTTTTTCGGGAGCAGTGATTTTTATAATGCTTCAAGTGAAACAATAAAAGTGAAATATTCCTTTAAATTTCGTACCTGGGGGGTGTCTATAGTATGCCTGTAAAGGGGCGCATGTTTCCCGTGTTTATAACAGTCCAAGAGCAAAATGACATTTCTAAAGGAATAAAAAGTCATTTAAAAGTGCTAGCGCTAGTGCCGGCTATTAATGAATTGTCGGTCCCGACAATACACATAAAAGTCATTGAAAGTCATTGACCCTTCAGGTCTGGTATGGATATTAAGGGGAACTCCGTGCCCTATTTTTTTTAAAAAATGGCGTGGGGTTCCCCCCAAAAATCCATACCAGGTATGGATTTTAAGGGGAACTCTGTGCCAAAATTTTTTAAAAATGGCGTGGGGTTCCCCTAAGAATCCCCACCAGACCCTTATCCGAGCACGTAGGCCGCAGGAAAAGAGGGGGGAGGAGAGAGCGCCCCCCCTCCTGAACCGTACCAGGCCACATGCCCTCTCCCATAGACTTTTAAAGGGTGTTCCGCGGCTTTTCGAATTTGCTGCGAACACCCCAAATTGTTCGCTGTTTGCCGAACGGGCGAACAGCCAATGTTCGAGTCGAACTCATGTTCGACTCAAACAGATAGCCCATCCCTACTGATCAGCTTTTAACTTCAGCTTCTTCAGTTAGGCTTTGGCAATAAAACCTGGACATTCCTGTGCAGAGTTGCACCAGATTTTGCACCCTCCAGTTTTAGTAAATAATCCCCTTGTGTCAACATTGATAGGGACAAGGAGGTTGGGTGAGATTGTCTTTCTATTAGTGGTTCATGGGTAACTTTAAGTATATCTATAGCCTCTATCTCTTTTGCCTTGCTGTTTGTGTCCCCACTAGAGAGATTCACCCTCTCTACTTGTTCTGGGGATTTCACCTGGTACAGAAGGTAATCAGATAGCCAACGTTTTACAGTTGTTACTAGAACAAGAATGGAGAAAAAATCTTCCAATGGAGACACCCGTTTAGGTGACAATTCCGTAAGAGCACATTTTCCCATACTTTTGAGAGCTATCAATTCACATCCTGTTTTCTTATAACAGGAAGTGAAAGGGAAACCTCCCCAATGGGACACAGACAGCAAAAAAGCAAGGCTGTTCAGCAACCTGACCCTAGGTTCACATCTGTGCGTGTTTGTAGGCCACTTTTGCACAGAGACGGCAGCCCTTTCATTTGAATGGGCTGCCATGCCTGTGTTTCCTGCAGAAAAAAAGGTTAATGCATCATTTTCGTAATGCAAAATTTGCAAAATGCACCATGCGAGTTCACGGCAGTTCCAAACATGCTTCGGTTTGAGATGCATGGGGGTGCTGTTAAGAATAAATAGCAGCCCCGTAAGTCTCAACAGAGCAGTGCAACAGGGGGTTGCGGGTACGTGAACAGCTGCGATTCCCACACCCGCAGTCAGCCTGCATAGGGTAAACCTAGGGTAACAATACCCTTATTCTAGCCCTAAAATATTTGAGCTTTTTACACTTTTCAATTCCTTTTCTTATCCGAAACCAGGCATCATGTCCACCGAATAAAGCCGGCCATAAATTAATCTAATCTTGGCCTGTTCCATCTATGGGCAGGTTGGTTGTACTGGAGTTGATCCATCGATCGAAATTCAGTACAACCAGCAAGTCATATTTTTTCACTAGATCATCGCCAACAGCTATAGCCGTCAGCGGTGACCATTGTATTCTGCTGGCAGGGAAGGCTCTCTGTCAACAGAACACAACAGAGCTGCTGATTCCCCCATCAACACTGACTGTGTTGATAGGGGAATCAAGCGATTTTCTTTCCTTTCATCCATGGTGGAAGGAAGAAAAAAATGCATAATCTGTGGGCTAGTATAAAAACAGAGTCACGCTAAAAGTGATAATTGGACATGCTAGATCAGTGATGGTGAACCTTGGCACCCCAGATGTTTTGGAACTACATTTCCCATGATGCTCAATTACACTGCAGAGTAGGTGAGCATCATGGGAAACATAGTTCCAAAACATCTGGGGTGCCAAGGTTTACCATCACTGTGTTAGATAATAAATTAAAAACATAGACATATACAAAAGTCTAAAAAATGATCAAAGTCAATAAGAGTTCCCAGTGGGTGATATAACAAGAAAACAAAGTTGCACTCAAAGACACTATACCTCTCGTGATTCACCATCAAGGTATCTTTCATTCTACATATATCCACGTGTGCAGCTGACCACCAGACACCACCACCTTAGAAAGCAAATGCCTGCTTACCAGCAGTACTGGACCTCTTTAAAAAAAGGCCAGTAACGTTTTTGTCTGATTATCCTGCCAGGGCCTTTAAGTGGTGTTCCTGCAGACTCTCATTAGGCCATAGGAGAAATCTTCCAGCTGGAATATCCATGTGGTTGAGCTCGAAAACCAAAAATGTTCCACATAGAATAAAATCCAATGGCACTTTATTTAGGATAAATGAAGTTACACTCACGTTTCAGTAAGTTAAAAGCGCGTATTAGATATCGCTGACCCGGCATGTAAAAAAAACACCCACGCTTCCGAGACACATAGTACGTGATGACGTCAACGCGTCGTCTTCCCTACATGTTTCGTCACAGATTGCCGTCGTCCTGGGGCACAGGCAACGTGCTACGCCATCGCCTCATATAACATAGTAAACAACCAAGCCTCAGGTCAGGAGCCCAAGTGCCCGGCTTGACATCATCCAAGCCGCATTCGGCTTCCAATTCAATTCCTCGAGTCCGATTTTATTGCGCTTCATATAGAAAAACATATCCAAATGCTACAATCAACCTCCCGTATATCCTCGCATAATATGTATTTTTTATTTCCAGTTCTCGGATAGGAACACGCTCCTATATAGGCACTATTTCAAACCATCCGGTAACAAAAAAATATGAGCTGCTTAGGTTTTTTTCCTTGCCTCTGAGGCAAAGGATACCAATAGGTGTTCCTTCATCTGCTGCCTGGCTAACTTCTGATAAACAGCTGATAGCACCATTACAGTTCAGCATGAAAGGTATTCTGATAATTCAAACTAGGATTTCCAGAGGCCTAAGTACTGTACCCCCCAGCGAGCTGAACAAAAAAAAAACTGCAGAGCTCGAGAGGAGATCTTGTACTGACTATCTGATCTTATTACAGCAATCTCTCAGGGGGACGGTCCCTCAGCCAGAACACACTGGTCAGTGCTCTCAGCCATTGGCTAAAAGCATTGATCAGATGCCGGTCAGTAGACCTTTTTTTGTCATGCCCCTTCGACAGAAGCTGGATGTTCGGCCAGCTTCTGTCAGACCTGCTGCCGTACATATGGGTTTCTACTTAACTGGCCGATACCGCCCGATATTCGGCCCATGTGTATGGCCCTTTAGGCCAGTCAAACACTGTTTAAATTTTGGCCAGTTCCTGCTAAACCGAACAGAAATAGTTTTGCTCTCACCCAACATCCTTCAGTTTCTTTTCTTTCATGGCCAGCCTTAGGAAATAAGCTGGTATGAAATTTCTTTAAATTTCCTTTAACCACCTCAATACTGGGCATTTTCGCCCCCTTCCTGCCCAAGCCATTTTTCAGCTTTCAGCACTGTCGCACTTTGAATGACAATTGCGCGGTCATACAACACTGTACCCAAATGATATTGTTATTGTTTTTTCCCCACAAATAGAGCTTTCTTTTAGTGGTATTTGATCACCTCTGCGTTTTTTATTTTTTGCGCTATAAACAAAAGAAGAGTGACAAGTTTACAAATAAAAACACAATCATTTTGACCTTTTGCGATAATAAATATCCAATTTTTTTTTCTTTAAAACAATTTTTTTCTCAGTTTAGGCCGATATGTATTCTTGTACATATTTTTGGTAAAAAAAAATCGCAATAAGCATATATAGATTGGTTTGCGCAAAAGTTATAGCGTCTACAAAATAGGGGATAGTTTTATAACATTTTTATTTTTTTTAAATTTTTTTACTGGTAATGGCGGCGATCTGCGATTTTTATCGTGACTGCGATATTGCGGCGGACACATCGGACACTTTTGACACATATTTGGGACCATTCACATTTATACAGCGATCCGTGCTATAAAAATGCATTGATTACTGTATAAATGTGACAGGCAGGGAAGGGGTTAACACTAGGTGGTGATCGAGGGGTTAACTGTGTTGCTAGGGAGTGATTCTAACTGTAGGGGGTGGGGACTCACTAGGGAAGGAGACCGATCGGTGTTCCGCTGTACTGGGAACACATCATCGGTCTCCTCTCCTCTGACAGGACCGTGGATCTGTGTGTTTACACACACAGATCCATGGTCCTGCTGTGTTACTGGTAATCGCGGGTGCCCGGTGGACATCGCGGCCGCCGGGCAGGCGCACCGGGTGCCTAGTGACACGGCGGGCGCGCGCGATCGCCGGCGGCGGCGCGCACGCGCCCCCTGGTGGCCTAGGAAAGCGAGGACGTCATATGACGTCCGCCCGCAACGAGAGCTGCGCCGCCTGGCCGTCAATTGACGGCCGGCGGTCGGGAAGCAGTTAAATATTCAGCATACAGTCAGGTCCATAAATATTGGGACATCGACACAATTCTAATCTTTTTGGCTCTATACACCACCACAATGGATTTGAAATGAAATTAAACAAACAAGATGTGCTTTAACTGCAGACTTTCAGCTTTATATTTGAGGGTATTTACATCCAAATCAGGTGAACAGTGTAGGAATTACAACAGTTTGTATATGTGCCTCCCACTTTTTAAGGGACCTAAAGTAATAGGACAGATTAACAATCATCCATCAAACTTTCACTTTTTAAAACTTGGTTGCAAATCCTTTGCAGTCAATTACAGCCTGAAGTCTGGAACGCATAGACATCACCAGACGCTGGGTTTCATCCCTGGTGATGCTCTGCCAGGCCTCTACTGCAACTGTCTTCAGTTCCTGCTTGTTCTTGGGGCATTTTCCCTTCAGTTTTCTCTTCAGCAAGTAAAATGCATGCTCAATCAGATTCGGGTCAGGTGATTGACTTGGCCATTGCATAACATTCCACTTCTTTCCCTTAAAAAACTCTTTGGTTGCTTTTGCAGTATGCTTCGGGTCATTGTCCATCTGCATTGTGAAGCGCCGTCCAATGAGTTCTGAAGCATTTTGCTGAATATGAGCCGATAATATTGCCAGAAACACTTCAGAATTCATCCTGCTGCTTTTGTCAGCAGTCACATCATCAATAAATACAAGAGAACCAGTTCCATTGGCAGCCATACATGCCCACGCCATGACACTACCACCACCATGCTTCACTGATGAGGTGGTATGCTTTGGATCATGAGCAGTTCCTTTCCTTCTCCATACTCTTCTCTTCCCATCATTCTGGTACAAGTTGATCTTGGTCTCATCTGTCCATAGGATGTTGTTCCAGAACTGTGAAGGCTTTTTTAGATGTTGTTTGGCAAACTCTAATCTGGCCTTCCTGTTTTTGAGGCTCACCAATGGTTTACATCTTGTGGTGAACCCTCTGTATTCATTCTGGTGAAGTCTTCTCTTGATTGTTGACTTTGACACACATACACCTACCTCCTGGAGAGTGTTCTTGATCTGGCCAACTGTTGTGAAGGGTGTTTTCTTCACCAGGGAAAGAATTCTTCGGTCATCCACCACAGTTGTTTTCCGCGGTCTTCCAGGTCATTTGGTGTTGCTGAGCTCACCGGTGCGTTCTTTCTTTTTAAGGATGTTCCAAACAGTTGATTTGGCCACACCTAATGTTTTTGCTATCTCTCTGATGGGTTTGTTTTGTTTTTTCAGCCTAATGATGGCTTGTTTCACTGATAGTGACAGCTCTTTGGATCTCATATTGAAAGTTGACAGCAACAGATTCAAAATGCAAGCACACTTGAAATGAACTCTGGACCTTTTATCTGCTCCTTGTAAATGGGATAATGAGGGAATAACACACATCTGGCCATGAAACAGCTGAGCAGCCAATTGTCCCATTACTTTTGGTCCCTTAAAAAGTATGAGGCACATATACAAACTGTTGTAATTCCTACACTGTTCTCCTGATTTGGATGTAAATGCCCTCAAATTAAAGCTGAAAGTCTGCAGTTAAAGCACATCTTGTTCATTTCATTTCAAATCCATTGTGGTGGTGTATAAAGCCAAAAAGATTAGAATTGTGTCGATGTCCCAATATTTATGGACCTGACTGTAGCTCTTTAACATACTGGAAATACAGTGAGTTTGAATATAATGTAGAATACTGAATTATATAATACACACTGTATTTTTCTCTTCCACAGCTAAAATAAAACATTTTGATGACAAACTGAGGGAATTAAATCTGGTGAAGTTCCGGACATCAAAGCTCAGTCTTATGCAAGTTCTGAAGATTGGCCAAGAAAGTCTAAAGAACACTGTCCCTCAGAAGACAGAGGACTTACCCTGGCAATTCCTACAGAGCCTCATGGCCTTGAACAGTACAGCAAGAAACACGCGGCTTAATCAGTCAATGTATACAAGACAAAACACAATGCAAGATGAAGATATGGATTTTATGGAAGATGTAGACATGTCAACTTCCATTCATCCTCTGGATGTTCTTTGTCTTCTTCTGAATAGTTCAGATAGTTTTCTGCAACAAGAGATTGTGACTAAAATGTCCATGTGCCAGTTTGCACTTCCTTTTCTGCTTCCTGCTGGGGAAGGGTTTCATATAACTTTTATGCTGTGGGCAATGAGGGAGATCGTGAAAAGATGGCGACCCCAATCATTAGCACACATTAAAGGTTGCAAGGAAGACAACTTGGTCAATATACCCATGCCTGTTTTCTCATTTGCTAGGCTAGGAACGTGTAATCTTTCAAAATCCAGAATTTTAAATCATATCCTAAGTCCAGTCCAACAACACCATGATATTTTTGTCCATCAGAACATGGAAGGGGCAAATATTGCAAGGGAAGTCTCGGATGGTTTGGTGGAAATCTCCTGGTTCTTTCCCGGAGGAAGTGAACTCTTGGACCTGTTTCCAGAACCAGTCGCGGTGACAAATCTCCGGGGTGATCTAGAATCTAACTGGACTCAATTCAACTTTCTAACAAAAGTATCCTCAGCTGTGTTCATATTTATTGAGACTATGGATGATCAAAGCTATAGCATTCTATCCAACATTGAAGAATCAAACACAAACTACTTCATAATCCTTGCTCCTTCTTCAAGATGTATAAGCATAGAGACCCAGAACCACATAAAGATGTTATACCCCATCTTGAAAATTAACAGAAAAAATGTTCTGGTGAAGAACAACTCCATTAACGATGCAGAACTGGTGAAGAAACTGCAGCAGATTATATCAGATTTAATTAAATCTTCCCCTTATTATACCCTGGAAGAGATGTCTCACATAGCCGCAGATCTAGGCATATGCATTGACGAGGGTTCAGAAGAACAACAAAATACAAGGACACTTGCACTGGAAATTACCAAGAATGTGAAAGATGTTGTGCAGTACAAGAATGAAACAATGGTACTACAAGGAGAATATTGGAAACAGTTGGCCAGAATTGAAAAGGAAATGTGTCGAATGAAAGGACTGGGTAATGAGAAAGCAGAGGATTACAGAGCAAAGCTAATAAAGAAGTGTGCTGGCCTAAGGAGGAAACAAAGTGAGTGCAGTATGCCTGATGGAATACTCACATTTATAGCTGCACTCAACAACCTACCACGTATTGAGAAACATTATTTTTTGAAGTGGATGAAGCTCTACCTCGATTCAGTCACTAGAAATCATCTTTCAGCACTTCAAGCTGAGTACAAGGAGCAGTACTTTAAATGTAACCCCAATGTAGAAAGACTGAAAGAACTAGATCAAATCATGATGAACAGCTCACTAGGAGTAGAACATTTCATTCGAGAAATTGGCCAGTTTTATGAAGCGGAGCACTTCCTCACAAATGGATGTACAAGTAATCAAGAGCTTCATAAACTACCAAGTATTGCTGCTGATCTATTGTTGGATGGGTTCCCATTGGAGCTAATTGATGGAGATGCCTCAAACATCCCCATGCAGTGGATAACTGATGTCCTGACAGAGTTGGACACCAAGACAGGGGGACAATGCAGAATTAAAGTGATAACTGTACTAGGAGTTCAAAGTACTGGGAAATCCACCCTTCTCAACACCATGTTTGGTCTGCAGTTTCCAGTGGCCAGTGGGCGATGTACACGAGGGGCCTTCATGACTCTTCTAAAAGTGAAAAAAAACTTAGTGGATGACCTTGGGTGTGAGTTAATTCTGGTAATTGACACAGAGGGGCTGAAAGCTCCTGAGTTGGCTTCTGTTGAAGACAGTTATGAGCATGACAACGAGTTAGCAACCTTTGTGGTTGGGTTGAGCGACATTACTATAATTAACATGGCCATGGAAAATACAACAGAAATTAAAGATATTTTGCAGATAGTGGTCCATGCATTTCTGAGGATGAAAGAGATAGGTAAGAAGCCCAACTGCCAGTTTGTTCATCAAAATGTTAGCGATGTGTCTGCTCATGACAAGAACATGAGAGACAGGCAGAAACTCCTGGAACAGTTAGATGAAATGACCAAAGTAGCTTCTAGAATGGAAGAAAAAAGTAACATGGCCAGGTTTTCAGATGTCATGGACTACGATATTGAGAAGCACAGCTGGTATATTCCAGGATTTTGGCACGGAGTTCCACCAATGGCTTCAGTAAATACAGGGTACAGTGAAAAAGTTTTTGAACTAAAGAGGCAACTATTTGAAACCATGAAAAGGCAGCTAGAGTCCAGAAGTCCTCAGAGTATATCTGACTTTATCAAATGGATAAAGAGTTTGTGGAATGCGGTAAAGTATGAGAAATTTATTTTTAGCTTCAGAAACAGCTTGGTGGCCGAGGCCTACAATCAGCTATCAATAAAATACTCAGAACTGGAGTGGAATTTCCGTAAGAGAATGCACACGTGGATTAACGAGGCTGAAAATGAGATCTTTAATCAGCCGACTTCAGAACTTGAAACTGAAATTTGGGCTGGCATAAAAGAGGACATGTATCAAGTTTTACAAGAAGAAGAGAAAGTCATGCTGGAAGCTCTGGAGGAATACTTTGAGAGTGGGAACAAATATGTGCACCTTGTAGAGAGATACAGGGAAGATTTCTTTAGGAGTGCAACAACCCTTAAGAATGAAGTTGAAGACAATTTAACTGTCAAATGTGAAGAAGCTATCCGCATACAGAAAGGGAAACATGAAATACAGTTTGTTCAGAACAGCTATCTGAGGATCATTGAAGAGAAAGCCACCAGCCTCTTGGACAACTGCAAAAATGCAAAACATCAACTTAGCAATGAGGAACTAAAATCTGAGTTTGAGGTCATGTGGAATAAAACGATATCTGTGTTACAGTTTAGCAGTTTAAAAAAGCACAACGTCAGCCAAGAAATGATTGACCAACTCAGGAAAGACATGAGGCACAAAGCGGGTTACATTAATGAAAAGCTGAATGAAGTAAAAAATTTAGATGACTGTGGACAAAATGGGCTGGACTTGGATAAGAAATACACTCAGAGCAGTTGGTATGAAAACATGCCAGAAGTGAAAAATGAGGAATACTGGAATAAGGTGAGCAGTCTTGTAACTTCTTTGAAAGAGCAGTGCAATCAGTACGTGACAGAGCAAGTAAACACAATGAAAGATTATGATCAAACATATTGCCAAGAACTTCTGAATTTTGTTAACGAAAGACTCAATGAGGAAGAGGTCAGGAGTCTTCATCTCACGCCATTGTTCGAGCTGGATCTGAAGCTTCTCCTACTGGGTCAGGCTGCCCCAGTCTTCCAGAAGAAGCACAATATTTTTTTCCAGGAAAATAATATGAAGTCCTACTTTGATAAAATAAAACCTCAATACTTCTCCACATTTAAGAATGTCTACCAGGAGAAAGATGAGTCTAAAGTCAGAGCCCAGAAATTCTGTGAGGTGTGCCTAAAGCCAGCTCTTACAGACTATGTGTACAAACATTTGGGTGGTGAAATTGTGAATGACGTACTAACCAGCAGAGATTCGATCAGGTACAGCAGTAGAACCTTCTTCCAATACACTTTGCTCAAAGAGCTTTTGGAAGACCACGATTTTACCCGTTACATAAAATACAACAATCAATACGAGATCTTTGTAAAAAACTGGATAGTCAAATTTATTATCAACAAATACAAGGATTCCACCTCCCTTGAAACGTTAAAATCAAATATTCTTGGCTGCATCACGAAAAAGGTAAGACAAACCCTGAAAGATCCAAGAGTACGAGAAACGCCTAATGTTTCCCAGTGTTTAAAAACATTTTGCGCAATATTAAAGAAAGATCTGGTCATTGTGCAGAACGAGATTAAAGTGATTACGTTTCAGAACAATGCGAGTCCTGTCCAGTTTTTGGTTGACATTGAAGAGTTCCTGGAAAGTGTTGAGAAAGAAATTATCACCGAATCGAAACACTTTACTATTGAATATGTGCTGAACAAGAGAACCTTTAAACCACAAGATATATTGTTTATGAAGGTCTTTGGATGTGGTAAGCAGTGTCCATTCTGTAAAGCCCCCTGTGAGGCCGGTGCCGCTAATCACAAGGAGCACTTTGCATCGGTCCACCGGCCTCAAGGCTTAGGAACGTACCGCTGTACAGAATCCAAAGCTCTCTCGCATTCGATATGCACCACTGATGTGGTCGGAAACACAACGTTCATAAATTCAGACACTGACTGGAAGCCATGTCTTTACAAAGAATACCGCAAAATTTATCCCGATTGGACAATACAGCCCGATGCCACCATTGGAGCCTCCAATTACTGGAAATACGTCTTCAAGGAGTTTATTAAACAGTTTTCAGATTACTACAATGGAATACCAGCTCGGCTACCAGAGGACTGGTATCAAATCACCAAAGAACAAGCTCTTGAAAATCTAAAAGAATCTTTCAATATGTACTAAATTAAAACATATTATCTGATTGTAGGTTCCAATGAAACACAGGACAAATAACAAGGGACTGAATAAACAAAGTAAAGAAGAGCCTATCATGCCAGGGAGGTCCTTTTTTCATTCTGACAATTATTGGGTACACAGGTCAATCTCGACTGTAAGACCTCATGGCTGCTCGTAGCCTGACACTCTGGAAACACCTAATCTAAAATCAATGTTAGTGCAGGTGAAAGATTATAAGCTATCAGTCTCACTGCAGTCTATTCACACAGACCAGTCATTCAAAGAGAAATAATTCACACCCTACTAATACCCAACCACAGTTTACAGCATATGAATGATGTCTTGAGGAGAAAGTGGCAAGAGGCTGCAGTCCCCGACTCTGGAAGCCGTGAAATATCAGCTGTGATAAAACTACATAAAACGCAAATTAAATAGAACACATGGGCAGAAAATGTGAATCGTGTGGAAAAATGTCAACCCTACAACCACCAGCCTCTATGAACAATTCAGAGATGTTATATATTCCTTGTATGTGACATACTAAAGGTCGTGGTTGCACAGTGCTCAAACTCATCACTCGTGCAACCAAAAATAAATTCCCCGATGTTTGTAGGCTTAAACATACAAAAGCGGATGGGAACACCCAAAACTCTGAAGCGCACAGGAACAGAGTCTAGAGATATGGCAGGAGGATCTTGCTGTTTTAGGTTTTCTAAGATATAATGGAAGCCCAAGAAAAAAAATCTTTTTTGGTGGACTGATCCTTTAAAGATTATGTAATTTATCAAAAATTATTTTTAAAAAAAAATGCTCTGTAACACTGTGAGTGAGGTCAGACAATGGCAGCTCCCAGGTATTTTACATTTGGTTCTTTTCTTGTTGTGAGCCACAGCAAAGCCTACAATCAACTATGCTGCTGAGGGATCGAAGAAGAGAACAACTAGAGGATTCAATGGTGGATGAAACTTTGTAGAGTTTTATATTCCCTTTAATGACAGCTCCCTCTTCTAGTCTGTACAGGGCTCGTAAGATGCCAATATCAAGTCAAATACAGGTACTTAAGGTACTAGATTTAAAATAAATAAATGTATGATTTATTTATGGATATAGGGTTGTATTAATTTGTCTCTTTTATATCTGCCCGGAGTTCAGATTTAAGGTGGATTCAACCCATTAAAGTACCTAAAGTTCATGAATTAAAATAAATACATTTAATGATATATTTAAGAATACAATTTGTGTTTTTTATATCTGCTTGGACTTCAGCTCTAAGGTTGATTTCAAACACGTGGAACCAATAAATGTAAACCTTGTAAGTATAAATATAAAGAGGTAAATACACCAAAAGTGGAAGATAGACTGAGAGTTGGTCTTGCCACTTTAACACTTTGTTATTCGAAATATTCTATATAACGATATCAATAGATGGGTCAAGTCTGCCTTTGATTTGTCTGGCTGGGGGTGCTCTGACCTGGTTGGGTCTCTCACAGCAGCAGTCAGGCTGAAACATGTCATTAAAAAACCTGTATGAGGGACACAATAAAATTAGATTTTTGGTTACATTACTACATGATACTTTTGTTATTTCACAAGCCTTCCAAGCTATATATTTAATTTGTCCACCTTTTGTGAAAAAAAATTAATAAATGCACCCATATTTATTAAAAAAAAAGAATGTGCTCCTATTATTTTTTACATTGGAGACTGGACAGCACTGCAACGGCAATCAGTGGACCACAGCAGCGTCTCGACCACAAGGTACAGAGCTTTAGTTACAGGGCTGCAGGAAGTGTCAATGGACTACGAGGTCAGTGATGTCCCTTCCGTTGTGTTCCATTGGGAACTATGAGTCCCTAAATATTGGTGTAACATTTAACAAGGGTCAAAAAGATAGAGTTAAGCCCCATACACACAATCAGATTTTCTGCTGATTTTTGTCTTCAGATTTACCAAAACCATGTAGTGCAAGGGCCTGCTAACTCCTAAGGTTTGACCTCATATTATATGGTTTTGGTAAATCTGAAGGAAAAAATCAGCAGAAAATCTGATAGTGTGTATGGGGCTTTATTCTTTAAAGAGACCATGACAGGTATGAATCAAAATATCAGAACCCTACAAAAAAAGAGTATAAATATGTCCTCCTCTCTAGCACCCCATGTCTCCTCCTACCATCTCTCCTTTTTGGCATTGCAGTTTCCATTAGTCCATTTGGCTCTTGACACTTAGGAAAGTGTTGGATGCCTAAGTCCCCTGCGGCGTGCCATTGTTCTGTTTTTGGTCCCCTATCTCCCTAAAGCCCTCAGTCATGATTTAGGGCAGTGGTCTCCAAACTGCGTTTTTTTTGCTTGCTTTTATCTGGCCCTTGGGACACTATTTCATCCACTGATACCAACAATGGGGCACAATTGCTCCCAATGAAACCAACGATGGGGCACAATTGCTCCCAATGACACCAAAGACGTGGGCACAATTCCTCCCAATGACACCAAAGATGGGGCACAATTCCTCCCAATGACACCAAAGATGGGGCACAATTCCTCCCAATGACACCAAAGACGGGGCACAATTCCTCCCAATGACACCAAAGATGGGGCACAATTCCTCCCAATGACACCAAAGACGGGGCACAATTCCTCCCAATGACACCAAAGACGGGGCACAATTCCTCCCACTAAAACAAACTATGGGGCGTTATTTTTACCCACTGAAGTTGGGACCTTTTCTACATCCAAAAGCAGCAGTCCGCCCCCCCCCCCCCCCCCCCCCCTAAAGTCTGAAGGATAGTCAAGTGGCCCTTTGTTTAGAAAGTTTGGAGACCCCTGATTTAGGGAGAGGAGGAAGGAACAAGGGCACGGAGTGGAGGACGTAGGCATCCAGCACTTCCAGAGATTTTGAATGCTGAAGAGGCTTTTGATGACTACAGTGCTAGAATGGAGGGAAATTTGGAGAAATGGAACACTGGCGAGGCAAGTATAATACCTCTTCTATTATAGGGAACGGAGGGGAGATGGGAGACACAGAACAAAAGAGAGGCAAGTATAACACTTCTTCTATTACAGGGAACAAAGAGGAGGTTAGGAGGCAGGGGACACCTGAGAGGCAAGAGTAACACCTCTTCTATAGAAGGGAATGGAAGGGAGGTAAAAGACACCGAACACGGGAGGAGACGTGTAATACCTATTAAAGGGGACAGAAGGGACGTAGGAGACATGGACCATACAAATATAGAGACTCCTCTATTACAGGGAAAGGAGAAGAGGCAGGAGACAAAGGACACTGGAGAGGAAAGTATAATACCTCTTCTATTACAGGGAACGAAGGGGAGTATAATGCCTCTTCTGTCATAGAGCATGCATTTTGATTTGTTTAGAGACTGGCCAGGGTATTTTTATATTCCCATACTGGATTTATATGCTATAGATCATGCCCATTAACACATGGTCCACTACATTGAAGTAACACTTGTGTGTAAAGTGCAGCCAAACTTACATTAAATATAAAACACATATCACAAAGCACATGACACTCTCCGCCTTCAATCCAACTGATTGTGATGTGTTGAAACCTGGGTCAGGATCAGAGATAAATTGGGTTTAGTCTAAACTTAATGACACTGACTTAATATTGCCATGTGGCCATAGTAGGTCAATGATGTCATGAACATCCCTTCCCCTTTGTGTACATGCAGGTGCAGGGAGTGCCCCTGAGTGTTGCTGATTGGACCAGCAGGGATGCAATCACATGACAGATTCCCAAGGGTTCCGCAGAACTGGGTTTGGACTGAACCCAGCTCATCCCTAGTGAGGGTACAGGTGTGATGCTTTTAATTGTAACCTGAATAGGAGTATATTAAAACGTTCAACACCTTTGGGTGTACACTATTTCTACTTTGATTCCACTTGCAACTGGAGGATTTTCAGTCCATAACCAACCAGGGAGTCTGAGAGCAGATGTGCTACTTGGATTGTGACTGCACTGAGGGTGTATGGATGTACAGATCTTGGATTCCACTGTACCAGCCTGACTTGCATTTGAGATGCTTCCTAGATCAGATGTTCTTCTAAAGCAGTGGTCTGAGGCCCTTTGCTTGCCTTCATTTGGCCCTTGGGGCACTGCTCCTCTCACTGATGCAAGACATTATTCCTCCCACTGACACCAACTATGGAGCCCTATTCTTCCTACTGACACCAATGCTGGGGCAATATTCTTTGTGCTGACACCAACAATTGAGTACTCTTCCTCCCACTACCTATGATGGGGCATTATTTCTCCTACTGACAGCAATGATGGAGTACTCTTCCTCCCACTACCAATGAGGGGGCACTATTCCTCCCACTGACTCCAATGATGAGGCACTATTCTTCCTACTAACACCAACGATGGAGTACTCTTCCTCCCACTGACACCAATGATGGGACATTATTCCTCCCACTGACACCAATAATGGGGTACTATTCCTCCTCTAACAGCAATGATGAAGTACTCTTCCTCCCACTACCTATGATGGGGCACTATTCCTCCCACTGACACCAATGATGGGGCACTATTCTTCCTACAAACACCAATTATGGAGTACTCTTCCTCCCACTACCAATGATGGGGCACTATTCCTCCCGCTGACACCAATGATGGGGCACTATTCCTCCTACAAACACCAATGATGGAGTACTCTTCCACTCACTACCAATGAGGGGGTACGATTCTTCTCACTGACACCAATGATCGAGTACTATTCTTCCCATTGACACCAATAATGGGGCACTATTCCTCCCACTGACACCAACATCCAGCCCCCTAAAGTCTAAAGGACAGTGCACTGGCCCTTTGTTTAGAAAATTTGGAGACCCCTGTCCTAAAGGGATTTTGACCTAAACTTCTCCTCCTAGCCCTTATGTCTTCACAGCAGACACAATTCATTGATTGCAATGTTATGTATCACAGATTGGGGAAAAACTATATCATTTCTCATAGATTTGCTAAAACCCAACTCGTTAAAGTGAAAGTAATATGGAGGTAGGCTTTGTTGTATGACTTTATATCCCCACTCCAGGCAAAAAAAACATCTTTTAACCAGCCCCCCCTTCCACTTATCGCTAACAAATCTTATTAGGTTTTTTCCCCCTGACTTTCTGAAGCCAGATGTACTCACCTAAGCCCCACCATCCAGGTCCCTCACTGATGCCAATTCTGGGTGAAGGGACCACTGATCCAGCGCTGTCATCGCCCCCCAAGGACACCATTCCCTATGATGGAGAGATAGTCCCCTTCTCACTTCTGAGACCCTGCTGCAGTCCACCCAATAGGAAGAGTCCACAGCAGGCAGATACTGCCATGGACACCCAAAGAAGGACCCAAGCCAGGAACAGAAGATAAAGCACAGGGCCAGATCATCCCATGACCGTGGTCACTGGCAAGTAAAAAAAAAAAGGGGGGGGGCAATCTTTGTTAAGTATAACATTTAGGTAGAGGAGACAGGCGGGGGGGGGGGATTATATCCTGGAGTGGGGCTTTAAAAAAACACACACATAACTCCATGCGGAACATCACTGATTGCTCAGTTCTCAGCCTGCTCTGAGCAGAGACTCGTCCTCCAGCACTCACTGGAGCACCAGACTTGGGAGGAAATGGGCACAGCTGGCTCCGACTCTCAGACACACACTTAAAGGTGGAACCAGCTGTCAATCAGGCAGCAGGATGGATTTCGACAATATTGTCGGCATTATTCCAGAGCCTGTTATGACCCTGTTCCATCACTCATATCAAGCAGTAGTCTACTAAAAACTGATTCTGGGTCACAGGAGAATGAAAGTGTGTTCCTGGGACCAACAGTAGAAGTATGGCCAAACAAAGCTTGGGCCATGCCAAATTTAAACCCATTGAGCCTGGCAGTAGTCTACCAGTAGTCCTGTGACCCATAATTCTGGGTCACAGGAGAACGAAAGTGTGTTCCTGGGACTTACTGGAGAAGTATGGCCAAAAAAAGCTTTGGCCATACTTAATTTCAACCCACTGAGCCCTGACACAATCAAGTCAGAATTCCTGTGGCATGCTTGTTCCAAGGTTGGGGATTCAGGATATGCATGGCACCAAAGTAGCAACCAGCATTACAGGTGGAGAGGACATGAATGGCATCTCACACATTCTCTCAGTATGGGTTTACTTTCCTAGGGCCAACGAGGTATCATGCATGGTGTAGTATATAGTCATGGACCAGCACCAGAAAAGGAAAGTTGTATTCAATAGGAAGACGATTTTTTGTTTACCTGCGGCCAATATGGCAGCATACTACCACACGTACACCACCATGGATTGGAGCCAGGAAAGGAAAATTACCGTATTCGATACAATTTTTCATTTTAAGGGAATCCACTGTTTAGGGAGGTAACCAGCTTCAAGGCTGTAGATGACAAAAAACTGGCTTATATCACTCTATATACTACTCATACCGGTTACCAAGTAGTATCTGCATAAAGCACTAGAAACTCCAGAGGTGGGAAGAGGTCCAAAATCTGTGATGAGGACCAGTGTCCACTTCATCGACTAAAATATTTTTGTCATAAGTTTAGTCCAAGGCATTTTTCCAGTGACGAAAACGAAATGTCTATTGGATGAAAACTGACGAAAATCAATTCCAATTTTCGTCAACAAACGAAAACGGAACACAAACGTGAGTTTTACTTCTAAAGACGTTATATAACGGCTAAATCTGTGTCCGTGTAGTTTGTTCACACCTTAATACTATAAATAATAACACATTAGATTTTTTTTACTCAAGGAGTGTATAATGGATTTGGACATTCGAGAGAAATGCTTAACCACTTCAATACCGGCCACTTTCACCCCCTTCCTGCCCAGGACAATTTTCAGCTTTCAGCGCTCTCACACTTTGAATGACAATTACGAGGTCATGCTACACTGTATGAAATTTTTATCTTTTTTTTTAGACAGATAGAGCTTTCTTTTAGTGGTATTTAATCACTACTGGGAATTTTATTTTTTGGTAAACAAACAAACAAAAAAAAAAGAATAAAAATTAAAAAAAAAAAAGTTTTTTTTGTTTGTTTCTGTTATAAAATAATGTAAATAAGTAATTTTTCTCTTTCATTGATCGGCACGGATAGGCTGCACTGATGAGGAGGCACTAATAGGCAGCACTGATGGGCCCCACTAATAGGCATCACCCATGGGCACTGATGAGGAGGCATTAATATGCAGCACTGATGAGGAGGCACTAATACGCAGCACTGATGGGCACTGATGAGGAGGCAATAATATGCAGCACTGATGGGCACTGATGAGAAGGCATTGATATGCATCACTGGTGGGCACTGGTAGGCATCACTGATGGGCACTGATGAGGAGGCATTAATACGCAGCACTGATGGGCACTGGTAGGCATCACTGATGGGGAGGCATTAATATGCAGCACTGATGAGGAGGCACTAATACGCAGCACTGATGGGCACTGGTAGGCATCACTGATGGGCACTGATGAGGAGGCAATAATATGCAGCACTGATGGGCACTGATGAGAAGGCATTGATATGCATCACTGGTGGGCACTGGTAGGCATCACTGATGGGCACTGATGAGGAGGCATTAATACGCAGCACTGATGAGGAGGCACTAATACGCAGCACTGATGGGCACTGATGAGAAGGCATTGATATGCATCACTGGTGGGCACTGGTAGGCATCACTGATGGGCACTGATGAGGAGGCATTAATACGCAGCACTGATGGGCACTGGTAGGCATCACTGATGGGGAGGCATTAATATGCAGCACTGATGAGGAGGCACTAATACGCAGCACTGATGGGCACTGGTAGGCATCACTGATGGGCACTGATGAGGAGGCAATAATATGCAGCACTGATGGGCACTGATGAGGAGGCATTAATACGCAGCACTGATGGGCACTGGTAGGCATCACTGATGGGGAGACATTAATATGCAGTACTGATGAGGAGGCACTAATACGCAGCACTGATGGGCACTGGTAGGCATCACTGATGGGCACTGATGAGGAGGCAATAATATGCAGCACTGATGGGCACTGATGAGGAGGCATTGATATGCATCACTGATGGGCACTGATGAGGAGGCATTAATATGCAGCACTGAAGAGGAGGCAATAATACACAGCACTGATAGGCATCACGGATGGGCACTGATGAGGAGGCATTAATATGCAGCACTGGTGAGGAGGCAATAATACACAGCACTGATAGGCATCACGGATGGGCACTGATGAGGAGGCATTGATATGCATCACTGATGGGCACTGATGAAGAGGCATTAATATGCAGCACTGAAGAGGAGGCACTAATAAGCAGCACTGATAGGCATCACGGATGGGCACGGATGAGGAGGCACTAATACACAGCATGGATGGGCACTGATGAGGAGGAGGCATTAATATGCAGCACTGATGGGAACTAATGAGGAGGCATTAATAGGGATCGCTGATGAGGAGGCATTGATCTGCTGCACTGATGGACACTGATGAAGAAGCATTAATATACAGCACTGATAAGGAGGCACTAATAGGTATCACTGATGAAGAGGCATTAATAGGCAGCACTGATGAGGAGGCTCCAATATGCGGCACTGATAGGCATTACTGCTGGGCACTGATGAGGTGGCACTAATGTGCAGCACCAATGGGCATCACTGATAATCATTGCGCTGATTATCAGTGCAGATGTCTCCACTCACAAAGGCCTCTTTTCGGCTCTCCTCACCTCACACACTGTCAGTGTGAGGACAGGAATGTAGATAATCGACACGTCCCATTTACACTGAACAGCTGTGATTGGACACAGCTGATCACATGGTAAAGAGCCTACGTTATAGGCTCTTCACCATGATAGGTGATGCGGTGTGTCCGAGCGTCACACCACACCACACCACGGACCGGCGTGCACGAGTGGCCGTTCTGAAGGACGTCATATGATGTCCACTCAGAACAATGAATGCATTACTTTAGCCAGTTCCCGCCCAGCCTATAACAGCCTGATGACCAGGCAGGAACTGGTTAAATGATGCATTACAATTAAACTAAACCCATTTCGATTTTAGTTGACTAAAATGTACTGGAGGTTTTAGTCAACTAAAATACGACTAAAACTAAAAACGGCATTTTAGTCAAAAGACTAAAACTAAATCAGCAGGGCCCTCTGATTCCTACTGTATTAACCACTTGACCACCGGGCACTTAAACCCCCTTAATAACCAGACCAATTTTCAGCTTTTGGTGCTCTCACATTTTGAATGACAATTACTCAGTCATGCAACACTGTATCTATATGAAATTTTTGTCCTTTTTTTCACACAAATAGAGCTTTCTTTTGGTGGTATTTAATCACCGCTGGGTTCTTTATTTTTTGCGCTATAAAAAAGACCGAAAAATCTGTTAAAAAAATGCATTTTTCTTCATTTCTGTTATAAAATGTTGCAAATTAGTAATTTTTCTTCATATATTTTGGCCAAAATTTATACTGCCACATATCTTTGGTAAAAATAACCCAAATCGGTGGATATTATTTGGTCTTTGTGAAAGTTATAGAGTCCACACGCTGTGGTGACAATCTCTGAAAATTGATCACACCTGAATTACTGACGGCCTATCTAATTTCTTGAGACCCTAACATGCCAGAAAAGTACAAATACCCCCCAAATGACCCCTTTTTGGAAAGAAGACATTCCAAGTTATTTAGAAAGATGCATGGTGAGTTTTTTGAAGTTGTCATTTTTTCCCACAATTCTTTGCAAAATCAAGTTTTTTTTCTTACTTTTTTTTTTTCACAAAAATGTCATATTAGCAGGTTATTTCTCACACACCGCATATGCATACCACAAATTACACCCCAAAACACATTCTGCTATTACTCCCGAGTATGGCGATACCACATGTGTGAAACTTTTACACAGCGTGGACACATACAGAGGCCCAACATGCAGGGAGCACCTTCAGGCGTTCTGGAACACCCAGGCCAATTCTGACATTTCTCTCCTACATGTAAAAATCATCATTTATTAGCTAGAAAATTACATAGAACCCCAAAACATTATATATATTTTTTTAGCAAAGACCCTAGAGAATACAATGGTGGTCATTGCAACTTTTTATCTTGCACGGTATTTGCGCAGCAATTTTTTTAACGCTTTTTTTTTTTAAAAAAAAAACAGTTTTGTGCTTTAAAAAAACAAAACAGTAAAGTTAGCCCAATGTTTTTGCATAATGTGAAAGATGAAGTTACGCCGAGTAAATAGATACCCAACATGTCACCTTTCAAAATTGCACACGCTTGTGGAATGGCGCCAAACTTTGCTACTCAAAAATCCCAATAGGCGACGCTTTAAAATTTTTTACTGGTTACATGTTTTGAGTTACAGAGGAGGTCTAGAGCCAAAATCATTGCTCTCGCTCTACCGATCGCAGCGATACCTCACATGTGTGGTTTGAACACCGTTTTCATGTGTGGGCGGGACTTACGTATGCGTTCGCTTCTGCATGCGAGCACACAGGCACAGGGGCGCTTTAAAAATTTTTTTTTTTTTTTTATTGTTCATTTTACTTTATTTATTTTAGTTTGATGCTTTTTTCCAAAAAAAAACATTTTTTTGACCACTTTTATTCCTAATACAAGGAATGTAAACATCCCTTGTAATAGGAATATGGCATAACAGGTCCTCTTTACAGTGAGATATGGGGTCAATGAGACCCCACATCTCACCTCTAGGCTGGGAAGCCTGGGAAAAAAAAAAAAAAGATCCTGGCTTCGATCGTAGCGGTGAGTCGGTAGAAGCACCTGAGGGCGGCGAGAGGGGGGGGGGGCGTCCCCTCTCGCCTCCTGTAAGAATGATCAAGCAGTGGAACAGCCGCTATGATAATTCTTATGGTGTAGGGACTCACCGGCTGAAAAAGCTGATATCTGAATGATGCCTGTAGCTGCAACCATCATTCAGATATCCCCACACAAAGTCAAGGACATCGTATGACGGCCGGCGGGCGGGAAGTGGTTAAAACACATTTTTTTTTTTTTTAACACAAAGTTGTCCATTTATACAATATTTCTAACACATAGCATGTACATACCAAAAATGACACCCCGAAATAAATTCTCCTACTTCTCCTGAGTACGGCGATACCACATGTGTGAGACTTCCACAGCCTGGCCACATACAGAGGCCGAGTACAGCCGAGTATGGCTGAGCATGGCAGGGTATTGCAGGGTATCGCCGAGTATGACTGGGTATCACGAGTATTGCAGAGTATGACTGGGTATGGCAGAGTATTGCAGGGTACTGCAAAGTATTGTGGGGGCATTGCAGAGAATTGTGGGGGCATTGCGGATGGCTGAGCATGGATGGATGGATGGATGTCACTGTGCAGCGCTGTGGGCACTACACATCCAGCCCACAGCACTGCAGCCATCCATCCATCCCCCTCTCTGCTCACTGTGTATCGATCGGTACACAGGAGGGGAGGAGAGGAACTGGCGTCATTAGATGACGCCGGTTTGTTTACATGCGATCGCTCCGTCATTTGCCGGAGCGATCACATGGTAAACGGCCGCGATCAGCGGCCATTTACCGGGATCCGTGATGCGCCTCCGGACCCGGCGGTCATGGATGTGTTCGGGTGCGCGCCCCAGGGGGTGCGCGAGAGGGGAATTCTGGGAGGACATCATAGTACGTCCTCCCAGAGTTAAGCAACCCCCTGCAGCCGTCATTCGGCTATGGGCCGGTTGTTAAGTGGTTAAAGTGTATTGTATTTGTACTGTCTACCCTCAAGTTGTAAAGCGCTACGTAAACTGTTGGCACTATATAAATCCTGTATAATAATACATCGAAATTTGACGTCAAAATGAAGTCTGGTGAGGAGTTCAGAGCCTTGTAAAGACCAGGTTCACATTAATAGACGCGCTTTATAGTGCCGTAACAAGCATGTTGCGCAAAGTACGCTTTGGTACTCCACAGTGCTTGCTTTTTTTTTCCCCCAACTTTACTTAACCAGTTGCGGACCGCCCACTTACTATGGCAGGGCGGCCTGTATGCGCAAAACATACCTGTACAGCCTCTTCTGGGTGAGGGGCGCGTGCCCCTGGTGACCTGCTGTGATTGTCCGCCGATCGTTGGCAGGAGAGGCAGAAAGGCCTGTAAATAAGGCACACCGCCGTTCTGTCAGAGAGGAAGAGAGAGAGCTTGTGTTTTTGCTAAGCAGAAACACAGATCTCTCTCTTCCTCCAGTTAAGCCATCCCCCGCACAGTTAGAAAGCACTACCTAGGAGCGCACTTAACCCTGTGATCGCCCCTGATGTTAACCCCTTCCCTGACAATGTCATTAGCGCATATTTTTTAGCACTGATCACTGTATTAGTGTCACTGGTCCCCAAAAATTGTCACTTTGAGTACGATTTGTCTGCCACAATATCGCAGTCTCGCAAAAAAAAAATAAATAAATAATCGCTGATCACCGCCTTTACTAGTAAAACTAAAAAAAACAACAATGCCATAAAAATATCCCATAGTTTGTAGACGCTATAACTTTTGCGCAAACCAATCAATATATACTTATTGGGATTTTTTTTTTTTTTTTTTTTAACCAAAAACATGTAGCAGAATACAAATTGGCCTAAATTTATGAAGAAATGTATTTATTTTTTCCATTGGATATGCATTATATCAAAAAGTAAAAAAAATTTTTTTTTTTTTCTTCAAAATTGTCTGCCTTTTGTTTATAGCACAAAAAATAAAAACCGGTGGTGTGATTGAATACCACCAAAAGAAAGCTTTATTCATCAGAAAAAAAGGATATCGATTTCATTTGGGTAAAGCGTTGCATTACCGCGTTGTCAGTTAAAGTAACGCAGTGCCGTATCGCAAAAAAAAAAAAAAAAAAAAAAAAATGGCCTGGTCATGAAGGGGGTGAAACCTTCTGGGGGTGAAGTGGTTGACCGGCTCACGCAGATATACTGCGGCACAATGGCTCTCCTGGGCAAAATCCCATATGGGTACGTCCTTCCCTTTTTCAGCCACCAGGGGGCACGCACGGCGGGGACCCGATGCGCATGGCCAGCGGGCACGATCGCTGCTGGCCACGTACGATTGCGTGCACAGGCGCCAGCACGGTGATTTGTGTGTGTAAAACACACAAATCCCTGTGATGTCTGAGGAGAGGAGACATGTCGTTTGTTCCTACCAAGTAGGAACAGCTATATGTCTCCTCTCCTACTCAGTCCTATCCCCATACAGTTAGAACACACATTTAACCCCTTGAGCGCCACCTAGTGTTAAACCCTTCCCTTCCAGTGACATTTATACAGTGATCGCTGTATAAATGTCAAATGGTCCCAAAAATGCGTCAAAAGTGTCCAATCTGTCCGTCGCAGTCCCACAAAAAAAAAAAAAAAAAAAAAAATCGCAGATCACCCTCATTACTAGTAAAAAAAATAAAATAAAAATGCCCTAAATCTTTCCCATAGTTTGTAGACACTATAAATTTTGCACAAACCAATCAATATACGCTTATTGCGATTTTTTTTTTTACCAAAAATATGTAGAAGAATATACATTATATTGACCTAAACTGATGAAGAATTTTTTTTTTCTTTTTTTTATTTATTATATTATATTTATTATAGCAAAAAGTTAAAAAATAGGGGTTTTTTTTTTTTTTCAAAGTTTTCGGTCTTTTTTTGTTTATAGCGCAAAAAATAAAAATACTACCAAAAGAAAGCTCTATTGTGGGAAAAAAAGGACGCAAATTTAGTTTGGGTACAGCATCGCATGACCACGCAATTGTCAGTTAAAACGACACAGTGCCAAATTGTAAAAAGTGCTCTGGTCAGGAAGGGGGTAAAATCTTCCGGGGCTGAAGTGGTTAGACGACACATTATACTTGTTATAAAGCACCGCGTTACGATAACATGCAATGCACAACAACGTAGCAGGGTAGTATGAACAGTCCCTTCACTTTTCCAATGGGACTGTGTTTGGCAGCCCTGCCAAATCGGTGTTGGTGTGAATGAGCCCTAACCAAAATTTTGGGTGTGGTGACCCCAGTATGTCGGGAAATCGTTGCGTTATGCCGCGTACACACGGTCGGACTTGACAACGGGGCAACCTCCGTCGGCATTTCCGACTGAAAAATTTAGAACATGTTCTATATCTAAGTCCGTCGGAAATGCCAAACAGAAAAAGTCCGATGGGGCGTACACGCGGTCGGAATATCCGACCAAAAGCTCCCATCTGACTTTTTCTGTCGAAAATTCCGACCGTGCGTACACGTCATAAGACTTCTTTTTTTTTTATTCTGGTGTAGACACTTGGAGGGAAGACATTGTATAAAACATCCAATTTATTAGAAGACAACACAAGGCTTGGAATGGTCGAGACACAGGATGACCCTTTACTCTGAAGGCACTTAGCGGCATAAATGATCCACAGATAGTTCTATCTGTGGTCGGTCGTATGCTGTAGTGTTCAAAACCACATAACTAGAGGATTATGGTTAAGAAAAGAGTCCGATAAATTCAGTCTTGAGGTTGACTTGGTACCTAGAAAAGGAAAATGGGAACCACCAATTTAGTTGTTGCTCATTGGCTTCAATCTTCCCAAGATTTCTCAGCCACCCCCAAGGAAGGTCCTCATATCCGGCAGAATATTTCAGACAGAACTACTCTACGATGAGTGATAAAACCGCTAAGAAACCTTTAAAAATAAAAACATGGATGTCTATAAAAAATTGTAACACTGTCAATTAAAAATTCCTGAGTGTTGTTGCAGACACAATGCAGAAAGCGTCACGGCAATCGTCAGTGTGTCTTGCGCTTGTTCTTCTTCTTCTTCTGGGGCTTGGCGGTGAGGGAGCGCAGCCGCACCACATTCAGCAGCAGCAAGGAGAAGTTTAGGACGTAGGTGGTGATGCAGATGACGCAGAAGTCCTCCAGGATGTAGAAGAGGATGTAGGCCAGGTAGAGGGAGCCGGCGATGGACACCAGTGATGTCACTAGAAGGGTCGCGACCGCGGCCAACGAGGGCACAAATCCTGAAGAGGAATGGAAACCCATTAACAGCAAGCAAGTGGACATTGTGATGTGAAGATACAACACAGGCTGCTCTTGTATACTGAATTTGCTTACTCGAAGTTGACTGCATAACGTGAGCTTCTCAAAATGTGCATTAGAAGCTTAAGCAAGTCATTTCCTGACTGCAGGACATCCAGCATCATCTACCACTTTCCTCCCCAACTAGACTGTCCCTGGCCCAACCCTTTCATTCATTGGATTTCAATCTTATCAAACCATGGAGGCTCGACATCAGCTGTGGGTGGCCTGCATGCAAATACAGCCTCCCTAGGAATCTCCACTGCTCTACACTGACACCCACCAAGGCATTTTGATATTTGCAGAACTCCCAAGAGCCCGCCCACTGCTTGCATCAGGACTGAGGGCTTTTGAAAGGAGAACTGAGGCCGGGCGCTGTGATGTTTTCAGGAAGTTGTGTGTAGCAACCTGCTGGCAACGCCCACCATCCATACTGCAAGTACAAAAAAGTAAATGGTTGAATAGAATGTTCTCCCACCTTCCTCTCTGACATGACAACACATCTCCGAATTCCTAAGCATGTGGTGTCATGTCTTGCCTACTTCATTTCTGATGAACTACAATGAAGTGACCTCTCATCTCTGTAAACTCCTCAACACCAACCTCCCTCATCTGGACTACAAAGAACTTGCCTCTCATCTTTGTAAACCCCTCATCACCAACCCCCCCTACCCCCCACCCCATTCCTCTTGTCTAAACCTCCTCCCCTCATCAAAACCCTCCCCCCCCTAGCCCTCATCGAAACCTCCTCCCCTCATCCAAACCTTCTCCCCCTCATCTGTGGAACTACAAAGAACTGACCTCTGATCTCCTTAAACCCCTCATTACCACCACCCCCCCCCCCCCCAAATCCCCTGTCCAACAAACCCCCTCTTGTCCAAAACCACCACCCCTCCTCTGTAGAACTACAAAGAACTGACCTCATCTCCGTAAACCCCACCTCATTATCACCCCCGTCCAAAAAAAAAAAAAAAAAAAAAAAACCCTCCTCTTGTCCAAAACCACCGTCCTCTCATCCAAAACACCCCCCCTCCATCTGTAGAGCTACAGAGAACTAACCTCATCTACCGTAAACCCCTCATCACCAACCCCCCCCCCCCCCCTCTCTCGCCCCAAAACCCCTCAGCTCATCTCCATAAACCCTAATTTTGTATACTGTAGGTAGAGAATGCGGAAAGTTATCAGCCCACAAGATTTCTGCCAGGATTGGCACTTTTCGGACACATAACAAAACTCACTCAGTGGTATATTTAAGAAACCAAATGGAAATTTCAATAGAAAAGAATAGAGCAATAGAAAATTTGAGTGTACATACATTTTAAACACCAACTAGTACCACGGATCCCACTGTGTAACAATAAGCAAGATATGTCTGGAGGTTCTCATTTATCCAGGTCATGGAACATCTAGCAGTAGTTGGAGACATTCAACTGGACTTGATCAACATCTACAAGAGCCCAGTCCTGTTCTTAGACAGGACACTTCATCAATTCTAATGAGTGTTGGAAATACACTATATAGGTAGCACACCATGCCCAATCACCATGGAATGTATAGATGTTGATTGTCCAAAAACAGGATGAAATGTGTGAACATTGTGGAACCCTCCTATACTAGTTACACAATTCCATCCTTGGAGTCTGGAAGTCTGCACAGATGTAAATTATTAGATTTTTATAGCTGAAGTTGTTAATTGTTGTCAAGTCATTGGAGTACAACAGCATTACATGTGGAAGGCAGATGTGTTGAAGGACCTCAACCCTTGTTCAGGGATTCTATTCCAGTTCCATTGAGATAGCCTCTTTCGGGCCACTTTTAAACCCTTTATCCTTTGGTTTCTGTGAAGTACACATTTTGTTTAGAGGAAAACTGGTTCATAAGAGGCAAGAAAAAGGCCATCTACATCAAACTGAAAACCCATCCCTGAACAGAGGTGGGAGGCCTTCAACGCCATTTGTTTTCCACATATAATGCCTTTTTAACATCTCTACGCCAGCGAGTGGACAACAATTTAACCTTTGTCCATGTTACCGAGGAAGTGATACCTATGCAAACGTCTTGATGCCGAGGATAGAATAAAGTAACTAGAACAGGGGGTCCCACAACTTTCACCTTCCATCCTGTTCTTGGACTATCAACATGTATGCATTCAATGGGAATTGGATATAAATGGTGGGTTATGTTCCTGACACTCATTGGAACTAAAGAACTGGTTTGGAGAAACAAGGAAATGTCTTCATCAATCAACAATGTCCAGGAACAGGATGAGTTCTTGTAACAGACTGTCCAACATCTACACATTTCCTGGTGATTGGATCAAGGCCCAAGTGCTACCTGTGTGGATATAAATACTGGGCTATGTTCCTGACACTCACTGGAACAGAAGAAGTGGTCTGGGGAAGCTGTCAAATCTTTAACATCAATCATTATCAAAAAATGGGGAGGGTTCTTGTAGATGTTGATTGTCCAAGAACAGATATGTTCTTGTAGCTGCCAATCGTCCATCCTGTTCTTGGACAAACATCTACACCTTCCCTGGTGACTGAATTAAGGTGTTGGTGCAACCTGTGTGGATATGAATGCTGCAGTATCTTCCTGACACTAACTGGAAATTAAAAAGTAACTCGGAGAAACTACCAAATGTCCTTAACACCAATCAACATTGTCCAAGTACAGGATGGGTTGATTGTCCATAAACAGAATGGTTGGGTATGTGCCGGACACTCGCTAATACTGAAAAAGTGGCTTAATGAAGCTATGAAATATTTCCAACGTCAATCATCACTGTCCAAGAACAGGATGGGTTCTTGTGGATGTTGATTGTGCAAGAGCAGGATGGACAATCAACATCTACACATTCCATGGTGGTTGGATTAAGGTGTTGGTGCTGTGGATATAAATGGATGGGGTGTATTCCTGACACTCACTGGAGACGAAGTAGTGGCTTGGAGAAACCAGAAAATCTTTAATCAGCACTGTGTAAGAACAGGGTGGGTTCTTGTAGATGTTGATTGTCCATCCTGGTCTTGGACAATCCATGTATACAAACTCCATGGTGATTGGATTAAGATGTCGGCGCTACCTATGTGTATATAAATTGTGGGGCATGTTCCCGACACCCACTGGAAAGGAATAAGTAACTTTGAGAAACTGCAATATGTCCTTGACATCAATAAACATTGCCGTCCAAGAACAGGATGGGTTCCTGAAGATGTGGACTGCTCATCCTAGTCTTGAACAACCAACATCTGCACATTCCCCTGGTGATTGGATTAAGGTGTTGGTGCTACCTTTGTGGATATAAATGGTTGGGTATGTGCCTGACACACATTGGTACAGAGGAAGTGGCTTAGGGAAGCTATGAAACATCCTCAAGATGAAACAGGATTGGTTCTTGTAGATGTTGAGTGTCAATCCTGTTCTTGAACAATCAACATCTACACATTCCATGGAACTTGGATTAGGCTGTGTGGGCGATCTGTGTAGACATAAATGCTGGGGTGTGTTCCTGGCACTCACTGGAGATGAAGTAGCGGCTTGGAGAAGCCAGAAACCATCTTAAACATCAATCAACACTGTAAGAACAGGGTGGGTTCCTGTAGCTGTTTATTATCCATCCTGTTTTTGGACAATCCACACGTACACACTCCATGGTGATACTTGGGTAGATATAAATGGTGGGATATGCGCCCAACACTTATTGAAACAGAAGAAGTGGCTTGGAAAAGCTACAGTACAAAACATCTTCAACATCAATCAACATTGTGCCGAATGGGATGGGCTCGTGTACATGTTGACTGGCCGAGAACGGCATGGGTTCTTGTAGATGTTTGTGGTCAATCCTGTTCTTGAACAATCAACATCCACACATTCCATGGAACTTGGATTAGGCTGTGTGGGCGATCTGTGTAGACATAAATGCTGGAGAAGAAGTAGCGGCTTGGAGAAGCCAGAAACCATCTTAAACATCAATCAACACTGGAAGAACAGGGTGGGTTCCTGTAGCTGTTTATTATCGATCCTGTTTTTGGACAATCCACACGTACACACTCCATGGTGATAAGATGGTATGTGTGCTACCCATGTGTAGATAAATCGTGGGGTATGTTCTTGACAACCATTGGAACTGAAGAAATGTCTTGCTGAAGCTATGAAACATCTTCAAAATCAATCAACAATGTCCAAGAACAGGATGGGTGGTTATAGATGTTGATTGCTCATTCTGGTCTTGGACAATCAGCATCTACGCATTTCACAGTGATTGGATTAAGGTGTTGGTGCTACTTGGGTAGATATAAATGCTAGGATATGCGCCCGACACTTATTGAAACAGAAGAAGTGGCTTGGAAAAGCTACAGTATAAAACATCTTCAACATCAATCAACATTGTGCCGAATGGGATGGGCTCGTGTACATGTTGACTGGCCGAGAACGGCATGGGTTCTTGTAGATGTTTGTGGTCCATCTTGTTCTTGGACAATCAACATCTACACATTCCATGGAGAATGGATGAAGGTGTTGGTGCTACCTATATGTATATAAATTGTGGGGTATGTTCCCAACACCCACTGGAACGGAATAAGTAACTTTGAGAAACTGCAATATGTCCTTGACATCAATAAACATTGCCCAAGAACAGGATGGGTTCCTGAAGATGTTCACTGCCCATCCTAGTCTTGAACAACCAACATCTGCACATTCCCCTGGTGATTGGATTAAGGTGTTGGTGCTACCTTTGTGAATATAAATGGTTGGGTACGTGCCTGACACACACTGGTACAGAGGAAGTGGCTTAGGGAAGCCATGAAACATTTTCAAGATGAAACAGGATTGGTTCTTGTAGATGTTGAGTGTCAATCCTGTTCTTGAACAATCAACATCCACACATTCCATGGAACTTGGATTAGGCTGTGTGGGCGATCTGTGTAGACATAAATGCTGGAGAAGAAGTAGCGGCTTGGAGAAGCCAGAAACCATCTTAAACATCAATCAACACTGGAAGAACAGGGTGGGTTCCTGTAGCTGTTTATTATCGATCCTGTTTTTGGACAATCCACACGTACACACTCCATGGTGATAAGATGGTATGTGTGCTACCCATGTGTAGATAAATCGTGGGGTATGTTCTTGACAACCATTGGAACTGAAGAAATGTCTTGCTGAAGCTATGAAACATCTTCAAAATCAATCAACAATGTCCAAGAACAGGATGGGTGGTTATAGATGTTGATTGCTCATTCTGGTCTTGGACAATCAGCATCTACGCATTTCACAGTGATTGGATTAAGGTGTTGGTGCTACTTGGGTAGATATAAATGCTAGGATATGCGCCCGACACTTATTGAAACAGAAGAAGTGGCTTGGAAAAGCTACAGTATAAAACATCTTCAACATCAATCAACATTGTGCCGAATGGGATGGGTTCGTGTACATCTTGACTGGCCGAGAACGGCATCGGTTCGTGTACATCTTGACTGGCCGAGAACGGCATCGGTTCGTGTACATCTTGACTGGCCGAGAACGGCATCGGTTCGTGTACATCTTGACTGGCCGAGAACGGCATCGGTTCGTGTACATCTTGACTGGCCGAGAACGGCATCGGTTCGTGTACATCTTGACTGGCCGAGAACGGCATCGGTTCGTGTACATCTTGACTGGCCGAGAGCGGCATGGGTTCGTGTACACGTTGACTGGCCAAGAACGGCATGGGTTCGTGTACACGTTGACTGGCCGAGAGCGGCATGGGTTCGTGTACATCTTGACTGGCTGAGAACGGCATGGGTTCGTGTACACCTTGACTGGCCGAGAACAGGATGGGTTTGTGTACATGTTGACTAGCCGAGAACAGGATGGGTTCTTGTAGATGTTTGTGGTCCATCTTGTTCTTGGACAATCAACATCTACACATTCCATGGAGAATGGATGAAGGTGTTGGTGCTACTTGTGTGGACACGAATGTTGGAGTATCTTCCTGACACTCATTAGAATTGAAGAAGTATCTGGGATAAAACTACAAAAACATCTTCAACTTTACAATTAAGTCGAGTTGACTACTACTACTACTACTACTACTACTACTACTACTGCTTGGATGGGATTCTCAACTCTCCCTGACTGTTGGCCAATTGTTTGTTTTCTCTCAATTCAGCTCTAGATAGAACAGATTGTGTATTTGCAGTTAAATGGTGAAGGTTGCATTTGTATCGGGAATCCCAATTAAAAAAAAAAAAAAAATATGAAGCTTACCTATCCAGAATGTGGTGATATAGGAGGATTATCTGATATCTGACCACAGCTATTGCTCTTGACTGTTCTTATAAAACATGTTAGAGTGCAATTTCCTGCCCAGTCATGATCTACAGCTCAGGAGAAGGTAAGAAGCTTGGATTGAGGTTGGGTCAGGTTAGAATTTAAAGTGCCTAGGTTGCCTGTAGTAACACCCTGTGGAATAACGATAGGGTGCCTTGTGCTCAGAAGGGTGGGGTTGCCCCAATACTCACCGAGTGCTATCTGCAGGGTGTAGAACAAGATTCCAAACACACTATTGGGCTGATTGAGGAGACTCTGTGCTCCCAAAATACCTTCAACCAATCCAAAGCCTCGACCCCATCTGGAAGAGATGGTAAGAAGATTGAATATAAATCAGACAGTAATAGCACAAAATCATAAATTGTTACACATTCTACAATCTGCACCACACATTGGTGTAGGGGTTCTCTACTGATAAGAGTGGTAAGGATGTGGAACTCCCTTCCACAATCGGTGGTTTCAGAGGGAAGTGACCATTTCAAAAAACTTTTAGATGGGCATATTATGGATCACAATATACACCAATCACAGCTACCGGGAATAAGAATTCGGCTTACCATTAATGAACAGGGGTATGCCCCCACCTCCAGGGGTGAGCTCTATGTAGGGCACACTGATCCCCATACACTGACCTGGAGGTGATCCCCATGTAGGGCACACTGATCCCTATACACAGAATTGGAGGTGATCCCTATGAAGGGCGCACAGATCTCCTATGTAGGGTCCTATGTAGGGCGCACGGATCCCTTTGTGCTGATACCTATAAACTGATCCCTATGTAGGATGCACTGGTCCCTATACACTGATCTCTAAAACCGATCTCTATACACGGACATGGAGATGATCCCTATGTAGGGCACACTAATCTCTACTGAGCTGGAGGTGATCCCTATGTAGGACACAGTGGTCCCCATACACTGATCCATCCCCACACACTGATCCCCATGTAGGGCACACCGATCCCTACGCACTGATCCCTATGTAGGGCACACTGAAACCTACACACTGATCCCCATGTAGGGCACACTGATCCCTATACATTGACCCCTGTGTAGGGCGCACTGCTCTCTATGTAGAGCACATTGATCCCTATGTAGGATGCACTGGTCCTTATACACTGATCTCTATAAACCGATCTCTATACACGTACCTGGAGATGATCCCTATGTAGGGCACACTGATCCCTACTGAGCTGGAGGTGATCCCTATGTAGGACACAGTGGTCCCCATACACTGATCCCCATGTAGGGCACACTGATCCCCACACACTGATCCCCATGTAGGGCACACTGATCCCCACACACTGATCCCCATGTAGGGCACACTGATCCCCACACACTGATCCCCATGTAGGGCACACTGATCCATCCCCATATATTGATCCCTATGTAGGGCACACTGATCCATCCCCATATATTGATCCCTATGTAGGGCACACTGATCCCCCATACACTGATCCCTATGTAGGGCACACTGATTCATCCCCGCACACTGATCCCTATGTAGGGCACACTGATCCATCCCCATATATTGATCCCTATGTAGGGCACACTGATCCATCCCCATATATTGATCCCTATGTAGGGCACACTGATCCATCCCCATATATTGATCCCTATTGTAGGGCACACTGATCCCCACACACTGATCCCCCACACACTGATCCCCACGTAGGGCACACTGATCCCCACACACTAATCCCCACGTAGGGCACACTGATCCCCACACACTAATCCCCATGTAGGGCACACTGATGCCCACACACTAATCCCCATGTAGGGCACACTGATCCCCATACACTGATCCCCATACACTGATCCTCACACATTGATCCCCATGTAGGGCACACTGATCCCCATACACTGATCCCCATGTAGGGCACACTGATCCCCATACACTGATCCCCATGTAGGGCACACTGATCCCCATACACTGATCCCCATGTAGGGCACACTGATCCCCATACACTGATCCCCATGTAGGGCACACTGATCCCCATACACTGATCCCCATGTAGGGCACACTGATCCCCATACACTGATCCCCATGTAGGGCACACTGATCCCCATACACTGATCCTCACACATTGATCCCCATGTAGGGCACACTGATCCCCACACACTGATCCCCATGTAGGGCACACTGATCCCCACACATTGATCCCCATGCAGGGCACACTGATCCCCACACACTGATCCCCATGTAGGGCACACTGATCCCCACACACTGATCCCCCACACACTGATCCCCCACACACTGATCCCCACACACTGATCCCTATGCAGGGCACACTGATCCCCACACATTGATCCCTATGCAGGGCACACTGATCCCCACACATTGATCCCTATGCAGGGCACACTGATCCCCACACACTGATCCCCATGTAGGGCACACTGATCCCCACACACTGATCCCCCACACACTGATCCCCATGTAGGGCACACTGATCCCCACACACTGATCCCTATGCAGGGCACACTGATCCCCATACACTGATCCCCATGTAGGGCACACTGATCCTCACACATTGATCCCCATGTAGGGCACACTGATCCCCATGTAGGGCACACTGATCCCCATGTAGGGCACACTGATCCCCATGTAGGGCACACTGATCCCCATGTAGGGCACACTGATCCCCATGTAGGGCACACTGATCCCCATGTAGGGCACACTGATCCCCCATAGACACTGATTCATCCCCGCACACTGATCCCCACACACTGACCCCCATGTAGGGCACACTGATCCCCACACACTGAACCCCACACACTGATCCCTATATAGGGCACACTGATCCCCATGTAGGGCACACTGATCCCCATGTAGGGCACACTGATCCCCATGTAGGGCACACTGATCCCCATACACTGATCCCTATGTAGGGCACACTGATCCCCCATACACTGATCACCATACACTGATCCCTCATACACTGATCACCATACACTGATCCCTATGTAGGGCACACTAATCACCATACACTGATCCCTATGTAGGGCACACTGATCCCCATACACTGATCCCCATACACTGATCCCCATACACTGATCCCCATGTAGGGCACACTGATCCCCATGTAGGGCACACTGATCCCCATGTAGGGCACACTGATCCCCATGTAGGGCACACTGATCCCCATGTAGGGCACACTGATCCCTATGTAGGGCACACTGATCCCCACACACTGATCCTCACACATTGATCCCTATGTAGGGCACACTGATCCCCCATACACTGATCACCATACACTGATCCCTCATACACTGATCACCATACACTGATCCCTATGTAGGGCACACTAATCACCATACACTGATCCCTATGTAGGGCACACTGATCCCCATACACTGATCCCCATACACTGATCCCCATACACTGATCCCCATGTAGGGCACACTGATCCCCATACACTGATCACCATACACTGATCCCTATGTAGGGCACACTGATCCCCCATAGACACTGATTCATCCCCGCACACTGATCCCCACACACTGACCCCCATGTAGGGCACACTGATCCCCCATAGACACTGATTCATCCCCGCACACTGATCCCCACACACTGACCCCCATGTAGGGCACACTGATCCCCACACACTGACCCCCATGTAGGGCACACTGATCCCCCATAGACACTGATTCATCCCCGCACACTGATCCCCACACACTGACCCCCATGTAGGGCACACTGATCCCCACACACTGAACCCCACACACTGAACCCCACACACTGATCCCTATATAGGGCACACTGATCCCCATGTAGGGCACACTGATCCCCATGTAGGGCACACTGATCCCCATGTAGGGCACACTGATCCCCATGTAGGGCACACTGATCCCCATACACTGATCCCTATGTAGGGCACACTGATCCCCATACACTGATCCCTATGTAGGGCACACTGATCCCCACACACTGATCCTCACACATTGATCACCATACACTGATCCCCATACACTGATCCCCACACATTGATCCCTATGTAGGGCACACTGATCCCCCATACACTGATCACCATACACTGATCCCTCATACACTGATCACCATACACTGATCCCTATGTAGGGCACACTGATCCCCATACACTGATCCCCATACACTGATCCCTATGTAGGGCACACTGATCCCCATACACTGATCCCCATGTAGGGCACACTGATCCCCATACACTGATCCCCATGTAGGGCACACTGATCCCCATACACTGATCCCCATGTAGGGCACACTGATCCCCATACACTGATCCCCATGTAGGGCACACTGATCCCCATACACTGATCCCTATGTAGGGCACACTGATCCCCACACACTGATCCTCACACATTGATCACCATACACTGATCCCTATGTAGGGCACACTGATCCCCCATACACTGATCACCATACACTGATCCCTAGTCACACCGATCCCCACACACCGATGCCCCATACACACCGATCCATCCCCATTTATTGATCCCTATGTAGGGCACACTGATCCCCATACACTGATCCCTATATAGGGCACAGTGATCCCCATGTAGGGCACACTGATCCCCATACACTGATCCCTATATAGGGCACAGTGATCCCCATGTAGGGCACACTGATCCCCATATAGGGCACACTGATCCCCATATAGGGCACACTGATCCCCACACACATTGATCCCTATGTAGGGCACACTGATCCCCACACACTGATCCCCATACAATGATCCCTATGTAGGGCACACTGATCCCCCATACACACTGATCCCCACATACACACTGATCCCTATGTAGGGCACACTGATCCCCACACACACTGATCCCCACATACACACTGATCCCTATGTAGGGCACACTGATCCCCACATACACACTGATCCCCACACACACACACACTGATCCCCACACACACACACACTGATCCCCACACACACACACTGATCCCCACACACACACACACACACACACACACACACACACTGATCCCCACACACACACACACACACACACTGATCCCCACACACACTGATCCCCACACACACTGATCCCCACACACACTGATCCCCACACACACACACACACACACACACTGATCCCCACACACACACACACACACACACACACACTGATCCCCACACACACACTGATCCCCACACACACACTGATCCCCACACACACACTGATCCCCACACACACACACACACACTGATCCCCACATACACACTGATCCCTATGTAGGGCACACTGATCCCTATGTAGGGCACACTGATCCCTATACACACTGATCCCCACACACACACTGATCCCCACACACACTGATCCCTATGTAGGGCACACTGATCCCCACACACACTGATCCCCACATACGGCACACTGATCCCTATGTAGGGCACACTGATCCCCACACACACACTGATCCCCACATACACTGATCCCTATGTAGGGCACACTGATCCCTATACACACTGATCCCCACATACACACATCCCTATGTAGGGCACACTGATCCCTATACACACACACACACACACTGATCCCCACACACACACTGATCCCCATGTAGGGCACACTGATCCCCACATACACACTGATCCCTATGTAGGGCACACTGATCCCTATACACACTGATCCCCACACACACACACACTGATCCCTATGTAGGGCACACTGATCCCCACACACACTGATCCCCACATACACACTGATCCCCACATACGGCACACTGATCCCTATACACACTGATCCCCACATACACACTGATCCCCACATACACACTGATCCCCACATACACACATCCCTATGTAGGGCACACTGATCCCTATACACACTGATCCCCACACACACACACTGATCCCCACACACACTGATCCCCACACACACACACTGATCCCCACACACACTGATCCCCACACACACACTGATCCCTATACACACTGATCCCCACATACACACTGATCCCTATGTAGGGCACACTGATCCACACACACACACACACACACACACACTGATCCCCACATACACACTGATCCCCACATACGGCACACTGATCCCCACATACGGCACACTGATCCCTACATACACACTGATCCCCATGTAGGGCACACTGATCCCCATGTAGGGCACACTGATCCCCACATACACACTGATCCCTATGTAGGGCACACTGATCCCTATACACACTGATCCCCACACACACACACACACACACACACACACTGATCCCCCCACACACACACACACACTGATCCCCATGTAGGGCACACTGATCCCCATGTAGGGCACACTGATCCCCACACACACTGATCCCCACACAGACACACTGATCCCTATGTAGGGCACACTGATCCCCACATACACACTGATCCCCACACACACACACTGATCCCCACACACACACACACACACAGATCCCCACACACACACACACACACACTGATCCCCACACACACACACTGATCCCCACACACACACACTGATCCCCACACACACACACACACACACTGATCCCCACACACACACACACTGATCCCCACACACACACACACACACACACACACACACACACTGATCCCCACACACACACACACTGATCCCTATGTAGGGCACACTGATCCCCACACAGACACACTGATCCCCACACACACTGATCCCTATGTAGGGCACACTGATCCCCACACACACTGATCCCCACACACACACACTGATCCCCACACACACACACTGATCCCTATGTAGGGCACACTGATCCCCACACACACACACACACACACACACACACACACACACACACACACACACTGATCCCTATACACACTGATCCCCACACACACACTGATCCCTATGTAGGGCACACTGATCCCCACACAGACACACTGATCCCCACACACACTGATCCCTATGTAGGGCACACTGATCCCCACACACACTGATCCCCACACACACACACACACACACTGATCCCTATACACACACACTGATCCCCACACACACACTGATCCACACACACACACACTGATCCCCACACACTGATCCCTATACACACTGATCCCTACATACTGACCTGGAGGTGAAGACCTTGGAGCAGCTGATGTCGGGGTTGATATCACACAGGGCGGTGTATTCCGGGTCCCTCTCCCGGGAAGTCTCCACATGATAGGCGTACACCGACAGCCCGATCCCCGCCACACACAGCGCGACCCTCACCGCCCGCTCCATCCTCCGATCACCACCGCTGACGTGTCCCGCCTGCCCGGCCCCGCCCACCTACTTCACTACAGGAGGAGGAGGAGGAAGAGGCGGGGACGTGGGAGGTTCCTGCAGAGACCTTTTGTGCCTGCACGACCCACAGGGGGCGGGGCCGGTCAAAAATCACAGCGTATCCATTGTAGGGGGGCGGAGCGTGCGCTGCAGCTGATAGAAATGTATGACACTCAGGGGGCGGGGCTGATAATAAAGTTCTTTGTACAGTATCTCTTGGGGGGGGGCGGAGCTTGCACTGCAGCCAATACAATGTGTCAGTGTGAGATTGGAGAGGATACATTGTATGAGAGATTAGAGGAGTACAGAGGAGGAGGAGGAGGTCAGACACAGGACATTGTGTGTGTATATATATATATATATATATATATGTATATATGTGTATATTTTTATATATATATATATATATATATATACATATATATATACATACATATATATACAGTAGATATATAGATTGTGTATATAGATATATATATATTATTGTCTATAGAAATATGATCAGAGGAATTGATCATTCTATGTCCCATACACTTATTGATCACATCGATCTCTCTCCTACAATCACATCTTCCCATCCACAATAATAAGAATATTTTTCTAAAAAAAATCGATCAATTTTGTTTATAATCAATCAATGAGAGTGTGTATGTCTTTCCGATTCACTGATCCAATCATATGAGGAATTATTCCATCAGACCGTTGGATATGAGCATGAGAGCTGACCATACACCATACAACCTGATTATTATATAAGATCTGCACTCACCAGACACTTTATTAATTAGCACTCCAATGGTCTCCACACTCACCAGATCTCATCCAATAGAGCACCTTTGGTCCTCCTCACTAGTAGCGGGTTGGACCCCGTTTTGCCTTCATTCCTCGTGGCAGAGATACAACAAGGTGTCGGAAACGTTCCTCGGATATTTTGCTCCGTAGTGACATGATAGCATCACTCAGCTGCTGCAGATTTGTCGGCTGCACATCCATGATGCCAATCTCCCTTCTCACCACATCCCAAAGGAGCTCTATTGGATGAGATGTGGTGAGTGTGGAGGCCATTGGAGTACAGGGACCTCATTGTCCAGTGGTGAGATGATTGGAGCTTTGTGACATGGTGCATTATCCTGCTGGAAGGAGCCATCAGAAGATGGGGACACTGTAGTCATAAAGGGATGGACATGGTCAGCAACAATACTCAGGTAGGTCGTGGCGGTTTAACAGCCCCCCTCCTACCATATAGACAAATGATGGTGGAGTGGGCGGCTCTTGTTCTGGGACGACGTCATATGACGGCGCCGAGTCTCATCGGGATCGCACGCCCGCGACAATCTCGGTAAAGGGCCGCGGCCCTTTACCCATGTGATTGGCTGTGTCCAATCACAGCTGATCACATGTAAACAAGGAGGTGTCATTTATGGGCTCTCCTTACCTCATACTGACAGAGTGTGAGGAGAGGAGAGCCGATCAGCAGCAGCCCCTGCAGGGGAGACGTGTATAGGTAATCAGGGCACTGATTACAATGCTGCCCCAACAGTGCCCATCAGTGACACTAGTCTGTGCTCATCAGTGATGCCAATCAGTGATACCTTTAAGTGCTCATTAGTGCCTGCCCATCTGTGCCACCTATCATTGCCCATAAGTGCCCATCAGGGCCACCTATCAGTGCGCCTATTAGTGCCCATTAGTGCTGCATATTAGTACCCTCTCATCAGTGCCCATCAGTAACACTAGTCTGTGCCCATCAGTGATGCCTTTCAGTGCTCATTAGTGCCTTCCCATTGGTGCCTGCCCATCTGTGCCACCTATCATTGCCCATAAGTGCCACCTATCAGTGTCCATCAGTGACACTAGTCTGTGCCCATCAGTGATGCCTTTCAATGCCCATTAGTGCCTGCCCATCAGTGCCGCCTATCATTGCCCATAAGTGCCCATCAGGGCCACCTATCAGTGCCCATCAGTGCTGCCTATTAGTGCCCATTAGTGCTGCATATTAGTGCCCTCTCATCAATGCCACCCCATCAGTGCCCTTCAGTGCCCATCTGTGACACTAGTCTGTGCCCATCAGTGATGCCTTTCAGTGCTCATTAGTGCCTTCCCATTAGTGCCTGCCCATCTGTGCCACCTATCATTGGCCATAAGTGCCCATCAGTGCCACCTATCAGTGTCCATCAGTGACACTAGTCTGTGCCCATCAGTGATGCCTTTCAGTGCCCATTAGTGCCTGCCCATCAGTGCCGCCCATCAGTGCCACCTATCATTGCCCATTAATGCTGCATATTAGTGCCCCCTCATCAGTGCCGCCCATCTGTGCCACCTATTATTGCCCATCAGTGCCACCTCTCAGTGCTGCCTATTAGTGCTGCATATTAGTGCCCCTCATTAGTGCCACCCCATCAGTGCCCATCAGTGCCGCCCATCTGTGTCACCTATTATTGCCCATCAGTGCCGCCCATCTGTGTCACCTATTATTGCCCATCAGTGCCACCTCTCAGTGCTGCCCATTAGTGCCCATTAGTGCTGCATATTAGTGCCCCCTCATCAGTGCCCTTCAGTACCACCTATCAGTGCTGCATATTAGTGCCTCCTCATCAGTGCCGTTTCCTCGGCGCACATCAGTGAAGGAGAAAAATTACTTTTTCACAAAAGTTTCTGTCAGAAACTAAGAAAACTCTGGAACCAGTCTGCCCTCTGCCCGTTCTCCTCTGACCTCTGACAGCAACAAGACATTTTCCTCCACACAACTTCCGCTCACTGAATATTTTCTCTTTTTCCCACCATTCTCTGTAAACCCGAGAGATGGTTGTGTGTGAAAATCCCAGAAATACTCAGACCCGCCCGTCTGCCACCAACAATCATGCCGCGTTCAAAGTCACCCTTTCTTCCCTATTCTGATGCTCGGTTTGAGCTTCAGCAAGTCATCTTCACCGCGTCTAGCTGCCTAAATGCATTGAGTTGCTGCCATGTGATTGGCTGATTAGCAATTTGTGTTACCAAGAAATTGAACAGGTGTACCTAATAAAGTGGCCGGTGAGTGTATATAGCACCAACAATTTGCTCAGCACTTTACAATATAAAGGGTGACAGTGCGATTACAATACAGTGCAATACAGAAGGAATAGGAGGGTCCTGCTCATGGAGCTTACAATCTAAAGGGAGGAGGAGGTGGTACAAAAGGTGATGACTGCGGGGGGATGATCTGATGGAGGCGGAGCCAATGGCTGCTCTGCTATCAATCTATCCAATCAAGAGCCGAGAACCCCCGGGCAGAGGGACAGCGCGTCCCCACCGGATGGAGTTCCAGGGCTCAGGTAAGTAAAACGGGGACCATTTGGCTGGCTAAAGACCAGAGCACTTTTTGCTATTCGGCACTGCGTCGCTTTAACTGACAATTGCGCGGTCGTGCGACGTGGCTCCCAAACAAAATTGACGTCCTTTTTTTCCCCACAAATAGAGCTTTCTTTTGGTGGTATTTAATCACCTCTGCGGTTTTTATTGTTTGCGCTATAAACAAAAAAAAATAGCGACAATTTTGAAAAAAACGCAATATTTTTTACTTTTTGCTATAAAAAATATCCCCAAAAAATATATGAAAAAACATTTTTTTCCTCAGTTTAGGCCGATATGTATTCTTCTACATAGTTTTGGTAAAAAAAAATCGCAATAAGTGTTTATTGATTGGTTTGCGCAAAAGTTATAGCGTCTACAAAATAGGGGATAGATTTATGGCATTTTTATTAATAATTTTTTTTTTACTAGTAATGGCGGCGATCAGCGATTTTTATTGTGACTGCGACATTATGGCGGACACATCAGACACTTTTGGCGTGATTTTGGCACCTTTACATTTATATAAAGCGCTGCGTAAACTGTCGGCGCTATATAAATCCTTTATAATAATATACAGCGATCAGTGCAATTAAAAATGCATTGATTACTGTGTAAATGGGACTGGCAGTGAAGGGGTTAACCACTAGGGGGCAATGAAGGGGTTAAATGTGTCCTAGGGAGTGATTCTAACTGTGGGGGGGAGGGGCTATGTGTGGCACGACACTGATCACCAATCCCCATTACAGGGAGCAGAGATCAGTGTCCTGTCACTAGGCAGAACGGGGAAATGCTTGTTTACATCAGCATGTCCTCGTTCTTCCTCACCGTGAGACAATCGTGAGTATCCCCGCAGACATCGAGTCCGTGGGACCTGCAATCACACTCACGGAGGTCACGATGGGCACGCACCCGCAAACCGCTTCTTAAAGGGCAATGTACGGGTACGTTAATCTGCCTGTACGTGCCCTTCTGCCGACGTACATCGGCGTGAGCCGGTCGGCAAGCGGTTAAGCATTACCTAAAGGCAGACATGTTAGGAGCTGACCGAACTGGGGCAGGAAGTTCCAGAGGATGGGAGAGGCTCTGGAGAAGTCCTGAAGGCGAGCATGGGAGGAGGAGACAAGGGAGCTAGAGAGCAGGAGGTCTTGGGAGGAGCGGAGAGGACAGTTTGGATGATATCTGCAGATGAGGTTGGTGATGTAGCTGGGGGCGATGTTGTGGATGGCTTTGTATGTTGTGGTTAGTATTTTGAATTTTCTATATTGGACTAGAAGCCAGCGAAAGAACTGTCAGAGAAGGCCAGCAGCCACGGAACGGTTAGTAAGGTAAACGAGAAGCTTGTACAATCTCCTTTAGATCTGCTCTGTTATATAGTACAAGGGCCTCCCCTGTTTTTGATCGTAATTAAATGAATAGTTTCGGTTTGTCCTCACGTTACATAGTTTCAGTAAATCTAAAGGAGATTGTACAATCAGATTGTATAGTGTATGGCCAGCTGAGGAGAAGGAGGATATCACCTGCTATGAAATCACTGTGGGGGAGTGCTGCCCATCATCTCTTGGGAAAGGGATCAGTATAGGGCCCATTATTCTTGGACCCCCAACTGTCGGTAATCTTGTCTGTGTAGGGGTGTCCTCTTGAAGGACTCGACCTCATTTATTCCTCCACCAGACAGTCACACCTTTTTAATTTTCAAACTTTTTGTTTGGCATTAGTCAGCGACAGGATGGGAAGTGTCTGTTGGTTGGCCGGATTTGTTTCTTTCGGCAGGTCGACAATCATCATTCATCGCAAATGAAGTGGATCTGCATCATCAGGCAACACGATAGACGATGGATGTACAATGGTGGCATTCAAAGATCTTTTAGTGAAGACAGTTATAAAAGAGAAAGAAAACAAGATGTAAGTAAAAACAGGTTAGGGTATTGCTCAGTGGAAGAGCCATTGACTGAGGATCAAGAGGTCCCTGGTCCAAATCCAGGTGCTCTCTGGACAGTGGAAGAGCCATTGACTGAGGATCAAAAGGTCCCTGGTCCAAATCCAGGTGCTCTCGGGAAAGTGGAAGAGCCATTGACTGAGGATCAAGAGGTCCCTGATACAAATACAGGTGCTCTCTGGAAAGTGGAAGAGCCATTGACTGAGGATCAAGAGGTCCCTGATACAAATCCAGGTGCTCTCTGGAAAGTTGAAGAGCCATTGACTGAGGATCCCTGGTCCAAATCCAGGTGCTCTCTGGACAGTGGAAGAGCCATTGACTGAGGATCAAGAGGTCCCTGGTCCAAATTCAGGTGCTCTCTGGACAGTGGAAGAGCCATTGACTGAGGATCAAGAGGTCCCTGGTCCAAATTCAGGTGCTCTCTGGACAGTGGAAGAGCCATTGACTGAGGATCAAGAGGTCCCTGGTCCAAATCCAGGTGCTCTCTGGAAAGCCTAATTTATTTCTACAAGAGCTCGCAGCCTTTGATTTTCGGATGACGCCATCCAAAAGTCTTTAGGAAAAGATGGTTATACAAGAGAAAGAAAGCTAATTTTCTTTTTTAAGTTTGGGAAAATGTGGGGGTATAATTTAGTGGTAAAGGATTCCACTGTGGCTTGAGTGGTCCCTGGTTCAAATTAAGATGCCACCTAGGAGTCCAATGCCTCACTTTTGTCTGCAGGGGAAAGGCCACCATCTTTGAATGGTGCCCACTAAAAGATATTTTGAAAGAGAATGTCTAGAAAAAACACGGGGGTATAGATCAGTGGCTGAGCATTCTGATGCAAGGCGAGAGAGGTCTCCAGCCCAAACCTGGGTTTCCCATGAAGGATCTCAAACTTATTTACTCCTCAAAACCTCAAATTTTTTAATAGTGGCTCCCCAATGACTGCAAATGAAGGGAAAAAAAAGTCAAATTAAGCTGGGAAAACATGGGGGGGGGGGGGGGTATGGCTCAGTGGCAGAACTTTTGGCTGCACTTTGAGAGGTCCCTTGTTCAAATCTGGGTGCCCTCTGTAAGACCTTCAGCTTATATGTTGGGAAAAATGTTGGAGGTACAACTCTGTAGCTCAGCATTAAACTGCAGTTTAAGGTCCCCGGGTTCCCCCCTCTGTATGCCTGCAGTGGAGTCTATGGTCTTCTAACATTATCTTTCAAATTATATCAAATAGTTTAAAAAAAATGAGAATACTCAAGAAAGAAAAAAACTTTGGAAAAACGTGAGGCCATAGATCAGTAGCAGAGCACTGAACTTCAGGTGCCACCTGGAAGGCGTCAGCCTTGTTTGCCTCTCCAAGGGATGGTTGTAACCTATGACATTGAACTGCGACCTGCAAACGTCTTCGAAATACAAGAATTATCAAACAATAAAGAAAAAGCGTATGGAACGGCCCAGTGGTGCAGAGGCGTAACTAGAACCTTCAAGACCCCGGTGCAAGAAACTCTAAAGGGCCCCCAGCTGGGACCCTTTCATTTCGAGCCCGGTGGCTGAAAACCAGGGCCTGGTTGCAAGTTCGACCTTTGTGACCCTGGTAGTTCCACTGGAGTCAATCGTTTTTTATTATTATTTTTTCTTACTATTTAATCTTATTTATTTAGGTTTTTTTTTTTTTTTTACAATTTTATTTTTTATTATTTTTTAGGAGCCTCGTCAGGGGGGGGGGGGGGGGGGGGGGCTTTGGTGAGATATCAGGGGTCTAAACCGACCTCTGATGTTTCACCTTTGAGACAGCGAAAGGAGATGGAGGACACAGCCCTCCATCTCCTTCTCGGCAGCCTCAGCTGCACAGAATGACTGAACAAAAATAGCTCTGTACAGAGGCTTCCTGTTCGTTAACAACCTGAAGCATAGTAAATACCGTTTACTATGTTTCAGTTATGAATGGACAGAATCAGTGACCGATATGGACCACTCACTCTATTCATTCAGAAAAGGAAGGGGCCGGTAAATGACACATTTACCGGCCCCTTCCCCCACTCTCCATCCTAACAGCATCCCCCCGCAGCAGCGGACGGGAGAGGGGAAGGAACAAAATAGATTAGAACGCACACATACAAAAATGACATTTCAATCCTCCAAGGCTATTTAAAACACCTGAACATATTCAAAAATATGGGGATTTAGTTACACCCTATGGCCATATAGTGCTACGCCCACTACTACGTCAAAGTACCCCATTATCAGTGGGTCCTACACTATTCATAGAATGGAAGATCCTGCCTTTATGGGAGAACTATAAGGGACTCCTCCTATAACACTGGTGGAAACTAATAAGAGGTAATGAAGGGGGGGGGGGGGTGGTGCTCCAGCCCAAGGGACTTGGGGGGAAGGGGGACAGCACAGGGGGGCCAGAAGGAAATACAGGGGCCCTGGGGGGAGCATAAAGAGGCTGGATAGGAGGGGTGGTGGCATATAGATGAACCGATCCCCTCCCCCCTGAATGGCTCCAGGAGGGGAGAGGAGGAGAAGCGGGCATTCAGAAGCTGTAGAAGGGAGGGGATCGGTTCATCTACATGCCACCACCCCTCCTTTCCAGGTATACTGGGGGCTTTACAGGCCCCCTGGAGCATGGGGCTGGGTCGCAATTGTGACCCCTGCAACCCCTGTAGGTACGCCCCTGCAGTAGTGGAACATCTGACTGTAGCGCAAGAGGTGTTTTATTCTAATATGGGTAGCCAATGGAAGACATTGGCCTTGTTCGTGTCTACAACAAAAAAGGTCACAACCTCTGATTTTTGAACAGCGGCCTGTAAAAAAAAAAAAAAAAAAACTTTGAAGATTTTTAGTGTGTAGTTAAGAAAATGAAGAATAAAAAGTAAAAGAAAAAAAATGAAGATTGTGGGGCTGTAGCTCAGCATCAGAGCAACTGACTGAAGATCAAGAGGCCCACAAATCATATTATAGAAAATATTGTTGGGGTCATGGTGGTGTTGGAAGGGAAAGGTCACATCCTTTGAACACCAGCCTGCAATCATGGAAGGTAGGGGGTGGTCTAGAAGGGTGTAAATGTTTGGCAATGAAAAATCAGATTTTATAAAATGAGTGGATTGTGTCTAACTACACCGATTACATTGATTGAATATACATGTCAATATACAGATATTGCTTGAAAAAAAAAAAAAGTAATTTCACAAAAAGACTCCACTAGATAAATAAATATAAATTTTATTAACAATAACTGAAAACATTGCAGTGTCGGAAACAGGAGCACCACTGTAGTTTTAGGCCTGCTTTATACTTGAGTCTGGTAAAAAATAGGCAACTGAGCCACAGTTTTACTTTCCCCCAACCATCCCCCTTAAAGTGGTTGCAAAGGCAGAGGTTTGTTTTTTTTTTTAATTCAGTCTCTGCATTGAGGTTAAAGAAAAAAAAAGTTTTGTGTTCAGCTTCCCAAATACTTACCTGAGCCCGATCTCAATCCAGCGCTGTGCTTCTCCCTCCTTACTGGACATGGAGGCAGCCATTGGCTCCTGCTGTTGTCAATCACAGCCTGTAAGGAGACAGCAGGGGGCGGGGCTGATCAATAAATACACAGAGCCTGGCTCAGGATCAAACCCACACGAGTGCCTCCATAGCAAGCGCTTGTTATGGGGGCACTCAGAAGGGGGGGGGGGGGGAGAGCCAGGAGTGCCAGCAAGGGACCACAGAAGAGAAGGATCGGGGCTGCTCTGTGCAATACTATTTCACAGAACAGGTAAGTTAAACATTTTTGTTATTTAAAAAAAAAAAATGACCATTACAATCACTTTAACCCAGGGGTCTCAAACTGGCGGCCCTCCAGCTGTTGCGAAACTACAAGTCCCATGAGGCATTGCAAGGATGACCGTTACAAGCGCGACTCCCACAGGCAGAGGCATGATGGGACTTGTAGTTCCGCAACACCTGGAGGTTCGCCAGTTTGAGACCCCCTGCTTTAACCTAACACAGTGGGGATGATTTACTAAAAACTGGAGAGTGCAAAATCTGGTTCAGGTCTGCATAGAAAGATCAGCTTCCAGGTGTGTCTTTTTTTTTTTTGTTGTCAAAGCCTAATTGAACAAACTGAAGTTAGAAGCTGATTGGCTACCATGCACAGCTGCAGGGCCGGGACAAGGGATGGGCAGGAGGGACGGCAGCCCTGGGCGCAGTGATTTACTGTATGGATGGGGGCGCCAGTGAGCTCATTCTGATACAAGGCAATCTGACAAGCGGATGACTGCTGGGTGTAGCATCCCCTAAGCTCACTTATAATGAAGGGGAGTGCAGTTTGGCTTCTTTGCCCTGGGCACTGGATGACCTTGTCCCGGCACTGCACAGCTGCACCAGGTTTTGCACTCTCCAGTTTGAGTAAACCAACCCGAGTGGCCTGATAGTGTTATACAGATGTCGTGGTCACGGAACAAAATATACCCCCCTGTCCCTTTCAGGGGGCGGTACCTCTGCCTAACACAACCCATTCAAGTGAATGGGGCGGCACCGTAACTGTATGCAATACAGTTGCAGTGATGCAAACTTACAGGGTTAAAACAGGCAGTGAAGGGGCTATAAAACGCCAGTTAGTTTAACCCCCTGGTGCGGGCAACACGCAAATATTCGGCCTTTTCGGCGCCTGGTCCGTGGTGCAGAAAGGCCGCATATTTGCGTGAAAATGCGGTCAATACAGCTGTGCCCTGCACGCTCCTGGCACAGTAACTGGCGCCTAACCGACAGCTCCCTAGCCCAAGCAGTTTTCGGATCATGTGACCGCCCTGACAGGCCAATCACAGCGGTGACGTGATCTTAAGCCCCGCCTCCCGGCAACCTAAACCTCTTTAAGGGCCCGAGAGGTGCTGGTGTGAAGAGGATACTCGCCCTCTGAAACTCTGCCGCAAGTGTAAACGAGCCCTTAAAGTATCTGTAGTATATAATTCTCTGCCATATGGCCTTGTAGATTCAGCCCTAAAGAGGTTCTTTAGTCTCCCCCTGCTCCCCCCCCAAAAAAAAAATTAAAAGTTAGCAGCTAAAAATACAATAGCTGTCGACTTTTAATAAAAGGACACTTACCTGTGCAGGGATCCGGAGCTGCCCTCACCCAGGCTGGTTCTTCACTGGTTTTTTGGGGTCCCCAGCGCCACCATGATAACTGTGGGAAGCCGGCTGTGACTCCTCCACACTGTGAATAAGGGAAAAAAAGGTGTACTATAACAGTAAAACGAGGTCCGTTCTCTTTATTTGCTATCTGTAGAACCTTGACTTTATCCTGAAGAAGCCCAACGGTGAAACGCGTAGATACACAAGGGCTCACTGCACATTATGTATCAGTATACAGGATTTTTAATTTTTCTGTATTGTTCTATTCATGTTGTGTATTTTTTAATAGTGTTTATTCTCATACCTCTTCGTTGTTTCCTATGCCTTTAAAGTCCGACCTAGGTTGACTGTTATAGTACACCTTTTTTTCCCTTATTCATTCCCTCAATTTACGGATGTGGCTATGTGAGTGCATTCCTTTTCTGTTCATTATTACTCCACACTGTGAAGGCGTGAGCCATGCTGCGCCCTGCGAATGGTCCCACAGCCTTCTGGGACCTGTGATGTGCCCCAAGAGGCTCCTGGTAGGGACTTCGATCACCTAGGCAATCTGGGCAGAAATGGGAGCAGGTACCTGTCAAAATCAGGTACCCCCCCCCCCAGGAAAAAAAAATCTTCAAAAGTTGAAGGGAGGTGGTGGAGGAGGCAGAGATGCAGAACTTCCCTTTAGGGGTGAAGTTCTGCTTTAAGCACTTCCATAGGCTTTACAGCTGTTGACATTCTGGGGTTGATTTACTAAAATTGGAGAATGCAAAATCTGGTGCCGCTCTGCATAGAAACCAATCAGCTGGCAGGTTTTGTTGTCAAAGCTTCATTGAAGAAGCTGAAGTTAGAAGCCGATTGGCTCCCATGCACAGCTGCACCAGATTCTGCACTCTCCAGTTTTAGTAAATCAACCTCTATGGGGTCTATTTAAAAAATGTTGCTGTGCGAATCCCTCAGCAGTCTTAATCCCCGGAATGTGTCCAATGTGTGTATTCTCTATGATCGTCAGCTCCACCTGGTGACCATAATGCGGTATAACAGGTCGTGGTATTTCAGGAAAATACTGCATCATGGCCACTAGATGGAGCTGATGATCCTAGGAAATACACACATTAGACACATTATGGGGATTATTCAGGACAGATGTGCGAGTGCTTTTTATAAAAAAAAAAAAAAAAGTTTTCAGGTAGGTGGACAATTCCTCGAATTCAAGTGCACATACAGATTTCTAGGCACGTTGAGAAGTTTTGAAGGCTTTTATCCATGTTCACCGGTTCAGGTGGCTCAGTGCACCTTGGTCATAAGATATCGAAGGGGACCGGTCACTCATACATGATAAAAGCAGTGGTCAACGTTGTAAGTCTCTTCCTCTATAGGGCCCTCAGTGAAGCTCAAACATGTGTAAATGACAGGTGCTCCACGCAGCAGACAAACCCATATAGGTGAGGGGGTCACCGGAGTGTGCGGTAATCCCATGACTTGGTGCACACACACGCAGAGCAGTGCACGGTGCTGCAGCTCCTGGATCTGCTATGGTAGAAGAGCTGACTTCCTGAAGACCCAAGTGATACGTAACCTGGAGTGTGAGACGATGGGTGCGCTCCTGATCCTCGTCATATTTCATCCTCTATTGTCTTTCCATGCAAAAATAAGTCTGTACACAAGCATAGACCTCCAATAATAGTCCAGATCTGGCTCCTGGAGACTACGGGGCCTTCACCTACCAAGTGTGTCTGGAAGAAGAACTGCCAGTGTTGTCCAGAGAAATACCAGCTGAAATCAGGCTTGAAGTGGGGGGAGCAGCTTTTTAATATGGGTGGGATGTGGAAGTACCTAGGTTACCCTACAGGAGGGAAGGACTCAGGGTGGTGCCACCAGTGTGGTGATGACTACTAAGGGGCCATCGAACTTACAGGAGGCACTCCAGGACTATGAAGAGAAAAGAAGATGAGTGATTTCAGTTGGGTGTTAATGACCGGTTCCTTCTAGTCTTTAGCCATCCCTTATTTTAATAACTGCAAGTTGCCCTTTAAGTCCTCCTTTGGTCAGTGTTCATAGATCTGACTGGTAGCCAGGAGCAGATCAGACAGTTCTCCTATCAGACATACAGGATAAGTCAAGGTTCTGTCCCTCCACGGAGACCTTCGTCCTGCGTGTCCTCAGCTGTCTTGGAGGTCGGGAATGTCGGAGAGGATCATGGGAGATCCCAGCTGCAGGTCTTCCTGGAGGGCGGTCAGGTCTGCGGGATTCATGCGATGAACCTCCAGCCAATCGGCTAAGAGTGATGCTGAAAGAGGGGCGGAGTCTACCAGGCTGAAAGAGACATAGACGAGGTGTCAAGAAACAGGCCCACAAATGTGGATGAATAAATCCCCGACATGTCAAATTATATAATAACAGGGACCCATTGAACAGTACCAGGCCCTGATGAAATGGGGACCCACTGGACAGTACCAAACCCTGATGAAGAGGGACCCACTGGACAGTACCAAGCCCTAATAAAAGGGGGATCCACTGGACAGTACCAAGCCTTGATAAAGGGGGACCCACTGGACAGTACCAAGCCTTGATAAAAGGGGGACCCACTGAACAGTACCAAACCCTAATAAAAGGGGGACCCACTGAACAGTACCAAGCCCTGATGAAGGGGGACCCACTGAACAGTACCAAGCCCTGATGAAGGGGGACCCACTGAAGAGTACCAAGCCCTGATGAAGGGGGACCCACTGAACAGTACCAAGCCCTGATGAAGGGGGACCCACTGAACAGTACCAAGCCCTGATGAAGGGGGACCCACTGGATAGTACCAAGCCCTAATAAAATGGAGACCCACTGAACAGTACCAAGCCCTGATGAAGGGGGACCCACTGAACAGTACCAAGCCCTAATAAAAGGGGGACCCACTGAACAGTACCAAGCCCTGATGAAAGGGGGACCCACTGGACAGTACCAAGCCCTGATGAAGGGGGACCCACTGGACAGTACCAAGCCCTGATGAAGGGGGACCCACTGGACAGTACCAAGCCCTAATAAAAGGGAGACCCACTGAACAGTACCAAGTCCTGATGAAGGGGGACCCACTGGACAGTACCAAACCCTAATAAAAGGGGGACCCACTGAACAGTACCAAGCCCTGATGAAAGGGGACCCACTGGATAGTACCAAGCCCTGATAAAGGGGGACCCACTGGACAGTACCAAGCCCTGATGAAAGGGGACCCACTGGATAGTACCAAGCCCTGATAAAGGGGGACCCACTGGACAGTACCAAGCCCTGATGAAAGGGGACCCACTGGATAGTACCAAGCCCTGATAAAGGGGGACCCACTGGACAGTACCAAGCCCTAATAAAAGGGGGACCCACTGGACAGTACCAAGCCCTGATGAAAGGGGGATCCACTGGACAGTACCAAGCCCTAATAAAAGGGGGACCCACTGGACAGTACCAAACCCTGATGAAGGGGGACCCACTGAACATTACCAAGCCCTAATGAAAGGGGGACCCACTCCCACTGAACAGTACCAAGCCCTGATAAAGGGAGACCAACTGGACAGTACCAAGTCCTGATGAAGGGGACCCACTGGACAGTACCAAGCCCTGATGCAGGGGGACCAACTGGACAGTACCAAGCCCTGATAAAGGGGGGCCAACTGGACAGTACCCAGCCCTGATGAAGGGGGGCCAACTGGACAGTACCAAGCCCTGATGAAGGGGGACCCACTGGACAGTACCAAGCCCTGATGAAGGGGGACCCACTGGACAGTACCAAGCCCTAATGAAAGGGGGACCCACTCCCACTGGACAATACCAAGCCCTGATGAAGGGGGACCCACTGGACAGTACCAAGCCCTAATGAAAGGGGGACCCACTCCCACTGGACAATACCAAGCCCTGATGAAGGGGGACCCACTGGACAGCACCAAGCCCTGATGAAGGGGGACCTATTGGACAGTACCAAGCCCTAATGAAAGGAGACCCACTGGACACTACCAAGCCTTAATGAAAGGGGGAACCACTGAACAATACCAAGCCCTGATAAAAGGGAGACCCACTGAACAGTACCAAGCCCTGATGAAGGTAAATCCATTGAAGGGGACTGAGCCCTGATGAAGGGGGAACCACTAATCCCTTCCAAACCCTAAATAACCATCTTACCTCTCACGGCTCTCTGATGCCATATCGAAGGACTGGTTCAGGAACTCCTCAAGATCGAAGCCCAATCCGTACCCAGCACCACTTCCTTTTGGTGTGACAGAGAAGACAGGGGGCAGGACATCCTCTACCTGGGAGTGTTCAGGGAAAATCAGTAGAAAAAAAATTGTGTTTGAAAAACTGCTGCACAAATACCACATGGCATAAAAAACTGCAAAACCCCCTGTTTTATTCTCTAGGGCCTCTGTTTAAAAAATATATCATGTTTGGGAGTTAGAAGTAATTTTATAGCACAAAATATTGATTTTTAAATGTAAACAAGAAGTATCAGAACTGGCCTAGTCTTGACTGGTAAGCCGCAATATATCACATTTCTTGGGTTTAGGTTTAGTGTTCTGAGGGACGCATTGATTGACGCTCCTACCTGAGACTTTGAGAACTGTTGGGTCACCAGGTTGATATCTGGAGAGATGGAGGTCGAGGGGTCGGTTGAGTTGAAGGTGGTGGGTCGGAGAGGTGTCAGATCTTGAGGCTTGGGCTCTTCTTGAACGCGACAATCCACCCCACCGGGGAACGCTATTCCAGGGATTTGCGTTGGTTGCTCAATGTCAGTGGGGTTGCGTAGGAAGAGCGCGGGATCCACAGCGATGGAATTCCGCTTCCCGTCTCCTGTGTCGGCCGCTGGCCAGCTTTCTTGATGCCTCCATGTTGGGTTGATTCTGGCCTGAGCAGAGAAAGCCCCAGGAAGAACGTGCCCACTGGAAATAAATTTGACATCTGGGGGAAGCTGGCTGGCGATTGGAGGAGCCACTGGCTTCACTTGGGGAGCCAGCACCACAGGGGCAATCTGGAAGGGTGCTGGGGTGGGTGGCACATAATGGAGAAGGTTGGGCACAGGGCAGGGGTTCAGGCACCTTGGAATAAACTGGATATTTGGTGCGACAGTGGGAGCTGAAATGGTTCCATTCTGCTGGCATCGGACCTCAGGAACTGGATTGAGATTGGCCATGCCAAACACTGTCTGTTGGGGAAGGGGCGGAGTCATGGTGCCCATGTCTGGACATGGAGCTGGTTTTGGCACGGTTGGGGTTGGGTTAGTGGGAGGAGGGGCCAGCTGGGGAAGCGGCTGTTGCTGCGTCTGGTCAATCATCCGTGTCCACCGTTCCAAAAGGTTCTTGTCATTTTCGCTCAAAATCAACCCGCCGAATCCGTCTGCTTTCTCACGCCGCTCCTTCTCTTTCTGCTTCTTTTCCTTCTCCCGGGCACGCTCATGCCGTCGCCTCCTCTTCTCCTCCCTTTCACGCTGTCGCTCCTGTGCCGTGATTGGCTTCTTTAATTCAGGGGTTTCAGGAATGGAACTGGGGGCATCTACGGGAGAGACACGAGGACAAGAATTAGGAACAACAGATGCTTACATTATTGGTGTAAAGATACAGGATTGGGGTTTGTGCCCTTATCATTGGGGTGCCTCTAGTAAGCCAGGCTTCATCCAGTTGTGTAACTAGAACCTTCAGGGCCCTGGTGCAAGAAACCATGAAGGGCCCCCTGACCCAATGGTCCCAGGGCCCTTTCCTCTGAGCACAGGCACCTTCTCACTGATCCTGTGGTCCTTTACTCCTGTCACAGGGCCCTTTTTTATGGTCCAGCAGTGGGACCCTTTCCTGCTATCTTGGGGCCCCCCCACGGTGGCAGTAAGCCAGGGCCGGTCACAAGTGTGCCCTTTGCAACGCTGGTAGTTCCGCCACTGTCTCACCTCCAATGATCACACACAGGGTTCACCTCCACCGATCGCACGCAAGGGGCTCACCTCCAATGATCGCACGCAAGGGGCTCACCCCCACCGATCGCACGCACGGGACTCACCCCCCACCGATCGCACGCACGGGACTCACCCCCCACCGATCGCACGCACGGGACTCACCCCCCACCGATCGCACGCACGGGACTCACCCCCCACCGATCGCACGCACGGGGCTCACCTCCACCGATTGCACGCACGGGGCTCACCCTCACCAATTGCACGCACGGGGCTCACCCTCACCAATTGCAAGCACAGGACTCACCCCCCACTGATCGCACGCACGGGGCTCACAGCCACCGATCGCACGCACGGGGCTCACAGCCACCGATCGCACGCACGGGGCTCACAGCCACCGATCGCACGCACGGGGCTCACAGCCACCGATCGCACGCACGGGGCTCACAGCCACCGATCGCACGCACGGGGCTCACAGCCACCGATCGCACGCACGGGGCTCACCTCCACCGTTCGCACGCAAAGGACTCACCATCACCCTAAGCTCTAAGTGTTTTTGCGTACTGTGTTAGGTGCTTTTACTAAGGGATGTGATGGATTTTCTTCCCTGCTTTGCAGAGAAAGAAAATCCGTTACATCCCCCCCTGTCAGGACGGAGCTCTGCTTTGTTTACATAGGCAGAGCTCCATCGAGCCTCTCTCCTCACCAATTAGTGAGTGCCTGCGGACATCCATTGGCCGGCACCCACTGATTGGATTCTGCTCTGACTAATTTATTCTTCTCCTCAGTCTTCAAGAGTGAATCGGGGGGCTTCAGTAACCAAAACTGCAGTGTTTATCCTCATGACACAACACAGGAAGCACCTACATGGTTAACAGAGGACGGAATTAAAATTAGACTTGAGAAACTTAACATTAATAAATCACCGGGACCAGATGGCTTGCATCCGAGGGTACTTAGGGAACTCAGTCAGGTGATTGCCAGACCGTTGTTCCTAATTTTTACAGACAGTCTATTGACTGGAATGGTACCAGCTGATTGGAGAAAAGCCAATGTAGCACCAATATTTAAAAAGGGCCCAAAAAACATCCCTGGGAATTACAGACCAGTTAGCCTAACATCAATAGTATGTAAACTCTTGGAGGGGATGATAAGGGACTATATACAAGATTTTAGTAATTAAGAACGGCATCATTAGCAGTAATCAGCATGGATTCATGAAGAATCGTTCTTGCCAAACCAATCTATTAACCTTCTTTGAGGAGGTGAGTTGCCATCTAGATAAAGGAAAGCCCGTAGACGTGGTGTATCTGGATTTTGCAAAAGCATTTGACACAGTTCCCTATAAACGTTTACTGTACAAAATAAGGTCCGTTGGCATGGACCATAGGGTGAGTACATGGATTGAAAATTGGCTACAAGGGCGTGTTCAGAGGGTGGTGATAAATGGGGAGTACTCGGAATGGTCAGGGGTGGGTAGTGGGGTTCCCCAGGGTTCTGTGCTGGGACCAATCCTATTTAATTTGTTCATAAACGATCTGGAGGATGGGATAAACCGTTCAATCTCTGTATTTGCAGACGATACTAAGCTAAGCAGGGCAATAACTTCTCCGCAGGATGTGGAAATCTTGCAAAAAGATCTGAACAAATTAATGGGGTGGGCGACTACATGGCAAATGAGGTTCAATGTAGAAAAATGTAAAATAATGCATTTGGGTGGAAAAAATATGAATGCAATCTATACACTGGGGGGAGAACCTCTGGGGGAATCTAGGATGGAAAAGGACCTGGGGGTCCTAGTAGATGATAGGCTCAGCAATGGCATGCAATGCCAAGCTGCTGCTAATAAAGCAAACAGAATATTGGCATGCATTAAAAGGGGGATCAACTCCAGAGATAAAACGATAATTCTCCCGCTCTACAAGACTCTGGTCCGGCCGCACCTGGAGTATGCTGTCCAGTTCTGGGCACCAGTACTCAGGAGGGACGTACTGGAAATGGAGCGACTACAAAGAAGGGCAACAAAGCTAATAAAGGGTCTGGAGGATCTTAGTTATGAGGAAAGGTTGCGAGCACTGAACTTATTCTCTCTGGAGAAGAGACGCTTGAGAGGGGATATGATTTCAATTTACAAATACTGTACTGGTGACCCCACAATAGGGATAAAACTTTTTCGCAGAAAAGAGTTTAATAAGACTCGTGGCCACTCATTACAATTAGAAGAAAAGAGGTTTAACCTTAAACTACGTAGAGGGTTCTTTACTGTAAGAGCGGCAAGGATGTGGAATTTCCTTCCACAGGCGGTGGTCTCAGCGGGGAGCATTGATAGCTTCAAGAAACTATTAGATAATCACCTGAATGACTGCAACATAGAGGGATATATAATGTAATACTGACACATAATCACGCACATAGGTTGGACTTGATGGACTTGTGTCTTTTTTCAACCTCACCTACTATGTATCTATGTAACTACTATGTAATCACAGCAGAAGTGGCGTTTCGGCGGGAGTGCTGAATTTCGTATATGTGTGTATGTATATGTATATTATATATATATATATATATATATATATATATATACACACGTAAAAGCCAGTAAATTAGAATATTTTGAAAAACTTGATTTATTTCAGTAATTGCATTCAAAAGGTGTAACTTGTACATTATATTTATTCATTGCACACAGACTGATGCATTCAAATGTTTATTTCATTTAATTTTGATGATTTGAAGTGGCAAAAATGAAAATCCAAAATTCCGTGTGTCACAAAATTAGAATATTGTGTAAGGGTTAAATTTTGAAGACACCTGGTGCCACAAACTAATCAGCTGATTAACTCAAAACACCTGCAAAGGGCTTTAAATGGTCTCTCAGTCCAGTTCTGAAGCCTACACAAACATGGGGAAGACTTCAGATTTGACAGCTGTCCAAAAGGCGACCATCGACACATTGCACAAGGAGGGAAAGACACAAAAGGTTATTGCTGAAGAGGCTGGCTGTTCTCAGAGCTCTGTGTCCAAACACATTAATAGAGAGGCAAAGGGAAGGAAAAACTGTGGTCAGAAAAAGTGTACAAGCGATAGGGATCACCGCGCCCTAGTCAAGATTGTGAAAAAAAACCCATTCAAAAATGTGGGGGAGATTCACAAGGAGTGGACAGCTGCTGGAGTCCGTGCTTCAAGATCCACCACCAAGAGACGCTTGAAAGACATGGGTTTCAACTGCCGCATACCTCGTGTCAAGCCACTGTTGACCAAGAAACAGCGCGAAAAGCGTCTCACCTGGGCTAAGGAAAAAAAGAGCTGGACTGCTGCTGAGTGGTCCAAAGTCATGTTTTCTGACGAAAGCAAATTTTGCATTTCCTTTGGAAATCGAGGTCCCAGAGTCTGGAGGAAGACAGGAGAGGCACAGGATCCACGTTGCCTGAAGTCTAGTGTAAAGTTTCCACCATCAGTGATGGTTTGGGGTGCCATGTCATCTGCTGGTGTCGGTCCACTCTGTTTCCTGAGATCCAGGGTCAACGCAGCCGTCTACCAGCAAGTTTTAGAGCACTTCATGCTTCCTGCTGCTGACCTGCTCTATGGAGATGGAGATTTCAGGTTCCAACAGGACTTGGCGCCTGCACACAGCGCAAAATCTACCCGTGCCTGGTTTACGGACCATGGTATTTCTGTTCTAAATTGGCCAGCCAACTCCCCTGACCTTAGCCCCATAGAAAATCTGTGGGGTATTGTGAAAAGGAAGATGCAGAATGCCAGACCCAACAACGCAGAAGAGTTGAAGGCCACTATCAGAGCAACCTGGGCTCTCATAACACCTGAGCAGTGCCAGAAACTCATCGACTCCATGCCACGCCGCATTAATGCAGTAATTGAGGCAAAAGGAGCTCCAACCAAGTATTGAGTATTGTACATGCTCATATTTTTCATTTTCATACTTTTCAGTTGGCCAACATTTCTAAAAAATCCCTTTTTTGTATTAGCCTTAAGTAATATTCGAATTTTGTGACACACGGAATTTTGGATTTTCATTTGTTGCCACTTCAAATCATCAAAATTAAATGAAATAAACATTTGAATGCATCAGTCTGTGTGCAATGAATAAATATAATGTACAAGTTACACCTTTTGAATGCAATTACTGAAATAAATCAAGTTTTTCAAAATATTCTAATTTACTGGCTTTTACCTGTATATATATACACACACACACACACCCCTACACACATGTGATCCAGTAAATCCACTATAGGGCAGTTGGGATGTGGTTAAACATAGTGTACGGTTCTGTTTGGATAGGCTCTGTTTACAAACACTGCATCTTACAATAAAACAGTGTACAGGCTTGTGTGGATAGGCTTTGTTTACAAACACTGCATTGTGCATTTGACTGTAGCACAAAGAGAAGCAGGTCTGACAGGCCTTCAAGGGGTAATCCACACAACAAGAATAAAACCAACACTTGAATTTCCTTTAGCTCACCTTTGGATTTGTTGCGGAGGGCTGACTTCAGTAGAGCAGCTTTCAGTGCCGCCTTGGTGTCGTCAGAAATAGCGCCCTCTCTCTTTGGCACTGGCTCGGGATCAGTCTTAATCGTTGGAGCCTCCTCTTTCACCTCCGCACTTTCTCTCGTTGGCACAACGTCTCCAATCTCCGAGGGAGAGGTCAGGTCGATGGTTTCCGGCTTCACGGGAGCTCTTGGTGACTCCATGGGGAAATCGACTCTTTCCCTGGCGGAGTTGGCACTTGGCATATCCACGTCAAACCCTTGAGGGGGCGGCGGGAGCGGCGGTGACTGAAAGTCATCTGATCCAATGACGTGGTCGGTCACCGGGCCCTCATCTGCTGGTTTCAGGACAGGTTTAAAGCTGATCTGCCGTCGGATGCCCTCCCTCCTCTGGTGGAAGCCGTCTATCTCAGCCACAATGGCCTCTTTGATCTGCTCTTTGGTCAGGATCTGCTTGTCAAAGTCAAAGTCAAACGCTGGCACACATTCTGGTTCGTCGTCCGGGTCGTGGTACTTGGATAGAAAAGGGTGCCGCAGGGCTTCGCACACGGATATCCGCTCACGCGGGTCAAACCGCAACATTTTGGAGAGCAGATCCAAGGACTTTCTGTCTCCTTGAGGGTACAGGCTCGTCCAGGGCACCGGCTGGCGAGAGGGCAAGCTCTGGATGTACGCTCGGACCCTCTCTGCTCCGATGGCTCGGATCACCTGGCTGGATGGTGTTCCAAGCACCGTCATGATGAGCTGAAGCTGGTGGATATAGTTCTTGCCAGGGAAGATCTGTTTGCGGCCCAGCATTTCGGCAAAGATGCAGCCCACGGACCACATGTCGATGGCCTGAGTGTACTCGTGGAGCGACAGCATGAGCTCCGGGGCGCGGTACCAGCGGGTGGCCACATACTCCGTCATGAAGTATTTGTACTCGTCAGGCTTGGTGCAAAGTCCTCGGGCCATGCCAAAGTCGCCAATCTTCAGCTCACAGTTCTCATTGATCAGAAGGTTACTTGGCTTCAGGTCGCGGTGGAGAACGTTTGCCGAGTGGATGTATTTTAGACCCCTCAACAGCTGGTACAGGAAGTAGCGGGCGTGTTCTAAGGTCAGGGGCTGCGAGGAGTGGATGATCTGGTGAAGATCACTCTCCATGAGATCCAGCACCACGTACCTGAAGATCAGAAGAAAAAAGAAATACTTTAAGAGCAGTAAAAATGTTCAACAGTCTTCCATCAGAGCTGGTTGTAGTGAACTGAACAGGCCAGGGTGGGCTTTCTGCTTTGAAAATGGAGCTGAAAAAGGCCAACATGATATCACATACATAGTCCAGGCACTGTATATCCTCCGTGCCCAACACACAGCATGTAGACCGTGTGCAGTCTACCAACTCTCTCTGTATGGTCGGTCACATCCTAGGCATGATTAACCCCCTGCTGGGCACCAATGCAGAGTGGCTGTGGGATGACGGGTGTTGGGACGCTTCCTACACCTGGCACTGCCAATACAGTCAGGCACAAGTTTACTCCGCCCAACAGTAGAAGTATAGACCTGACCCAACGTCATCAGAGAGTGAGCAGCTCTGGAGTATGTCATCTGGTAAGTAAACAATGAGTGGAAATGGAGAGCTCTCTATCCCCCCCTCACCTAGAAATGAAGAGCTCTCTATCCCCCCCTCACCTAGAAATGAAGAGCTCTCTACCCCCCCCCCCCCCCTCACCTAGGAATGGAGAGCTTTCTATCCCCCCCCTTTTCACCTAGGAATGGAGAGCTCTCTATCCCCCCTCACCCAGGAATGGAGAACTCTCTATCCCCCCTCACCTAGCAATGGAGAGCTCTCTATCCCCCCTCACCTAGCAATGGAGAGCTCTCTATCCCCCCTCACCTAGCAATGGAGAGCTCTCTATCCCCCCTCACCTAACAATGGAGAGCTCTCTATCCCCCCTCACCTAGCAATGGAGAGCTCTCTATCCCCCCTCACCTAGGAATGGAGAGCTCTCTCTCTCTATCCCCCCTCATCTAGGAATAGAGAGCTCTCTCTCTATCCCCCCTCACCTAGGAATAGAGAGCTCTCTATCCCCCCTCACCTAGGAATAGAGAGCTCTCTATCCCCCCTCACCTAGGAATAGAGAGCTCTCTATCCCCCCTCACCTAGGAATGGAGAGCTCTCTCTCTATCCCCCCTCACCTAGGAATGGAGAGCTCTCTCTCTCTATCCCCCCTCCCCTAGGAATGGAGAGCTCTCTCTCTCTATCCCCCCTCACCTAGGAATGGAGATCTCTCTCTCTCTATCCCCCCTCACCTAGGAATGGAGATCTCTCTCTCTATCCCCCCTCACCTAGTAATAGAGAGCTCTCTATCCCCCCTCACCTAGGAATGGAGAGCTCTCTCTCTATCCCCCCTCCCCTAGGAATGGAGAGCTCTCTCTCTATCCCCCCTCCCCTAGGAATGGAGAGCTCTCTCTCTATCCCCCCTCCCCTAGGAATGGAGAGCTCTCTATCCCCCTCCCCTAGGAATGGAGAGCTCTCTCTATCCCCCCTCACCTAGGAATGGAGAGCTCTCTCTATCCCCCCTCACCTAGGAATGGAGAGCTCTCTATCCCCCCTCACCTAGGAATGGAGAGCTCTCTCTCTATCCCCCTCCCCTAGGAATGGAGAGCTCTCTCTCTATCCCCCTCCCCTAGGAATGGAGAGCTCTCTATCCCCCTCACCTAGGAATGGAGAGCTCTCTATCCCCCCTCACCTAGGAATGGAGAGCTCTCTATCCCCCCTCACCTAGGAATGGAGAGCTCTCTCTATCCCCCCTCCCCCCCGCAGGAGAAGAAAAAGAAATGAGCGGTTCTTACACAGATTTGAATTCAGTATAAGGCACAGACGGCTTCAGGATGTCTTTGATGGCGATGACGTTGTCATGTTTGAAGTGCTTCAGAATCTTCAGTTCTCGTAACGTTCGCTTGGCGTGAGTCACCACATCGAAGGCGTTGGGGATCTTCTTAATGGCGACCTTCTGACCTGCAGAGGAACGGGAACATATATACCATACCATATAATGTAGATTTTACATATATATTAAACGCAGTATAAAATCATGGTTACCGGTGCCCTTCCTGCGAGCAGACGACACCACGCCATAAGCTCCGGTGCCGATCGTCTCGATGATCTCGTATTCATCTCCCACATCGAAGGTGATGTCGAAGGAGCGCTCTTTCAGGATGGCGTGGTTCTTGGCCGCGGTGGACGTGCAGTGAGACTCCTCCAGCTTGGATGGCTCTCTGTCCTGCGCAGGATTTCCGGATTTCTTCTCCGCCATGGCTGCCTGCAAGAAGAAGAAGAGTGAGAAGAGTGAGAAGAGTCGGGAATGGGAAGAACAGGGAACACCAACCGGCACAACCCCGGTGTGTGTGTACAGATCCTCTAGTTTTGCACAGTATATATTTTTTTTAAAACACATGGTTTATATTCTTTACACCCCCGATGAAAAAACATGAGGGTTTACAGCCCCTTTAAATGTTGCTTTTGCACGTGATCTCCGAGCGTTTTTCTGCATGGGAAAACGTGTGTCTGCTCGCACTTTTTTGAGGTGTCATAACAAAGAATGGCAATGCACGCTCTACCACCTTTTTTTTTTTTCTTGCGTGTTACGTGAATACGTTTAATTTTGCAAACATTTCCAAAACGCTCCGGCGTGATTGGGGCTTTAGAGGCCGCTTTGCGTTTTTAATCGGTGAGTGACGTCACCGCCCTGCCTCTCCACCTTGTCCAATCAGAGAAAAGTGTCCATTGATTGACGAAAATGCAAATCGTTTTAACCTTTGAGCCACAGGTTAGACACTAGAGGGTCTTTTTATTAAAAAAAATAAAAAAAATTGCAGTGCTGTTTGTCTGTGAAAGTGCATGTATGTTCATTCTGAGGCTAAATCAAATGTTCTTTAGGCTTTTGTCTCTTCCGTTTGAATGGTCTTCAAATACAATGGACAGTAGTAAAGACGGGTCCATTGATAATGAACATAGTGTGACTGCGGATAATACCGCATTATGGCCACTAGATGGAGCTGAGGATCCGAGCAGATAAATACACCTTGGTAAGAAAAGATACAATGTAACAGTTTTGTAAAATGCTGGAGGAAAGTAGCCAATCAATGGGAATCCTATCGTAGTAATTGTTACATTTGTTTGCCGATTCCCTCCAGTGTCCTCTACATTGTATCTCTTCTCACCAAGGTGCCTTTATTTCCTATGGTCTCCAGCGCCATCGGGTGGCCATATTTAAGCACAGGAGAGAATGGAGCATTTGATTTGCCCCATCCTCAGAGCAGCCGGGTACTTCCCTGAACACAGAATTTGATTGGACGAAGAGCTGTGCAAAATATTTTATAAAGACACCCATTCAATCCATGGGAGTGAGGACATCTTGTGGTGAAAAAAGGGTACTACAAGGGAGCATTGCAGCTGTAATCTCTTCCTATTTAAATATCTCCCTGTCCAGGAAGAGGCGATGAAGAGAACCTGTCACCACATTTCCAGCACCCGCTAATCACATTCTTACCGTCTCTACACACAATGCATTTCTATCGTACCCCCCCCCCCCGTACTACCAATCTGAGGGTGTATCCCCATTATATACCCCCCAGTGAGGGCGTACCCCCATTATATACCCCCCAGTGAGGGTGTACCTCAATGATATACCCCCAGTGAGGGTGTACCTCCATTATATACCCCCAGTGAGGGTGTACCCCCATTATATACCCCCAGTGAGGGTGTACCCCCATTATATACCCCCCAGTGAGGGTGTACCTCAATTATATGCCCCCAGTGAGGGTGTACCCCCATTATATACCCCCCAGTGAGGGTGTACCCCCATTATATACCCCCAGTGAGGGCGTACCCTCATTATATACCCCCAGTGAGGGCGTACCCTCATTATATACCCCCAGTGAGGGCGTACCCTCATTATATACCCCCAGTGAGGGCGTACCCTCATTATATACCCCCAGTGAGGGTGTACCTCCATTATATACCCCCCAGTGAGTGTGTACCTCCGTTACATACCCCCCCAGTGAGGGTGTACCCCCATTATATACCCCCCCAGTGAGGGTGTACGCCCATTATATACCCCCAGTGAGGGTGTATGCCCATTTTTTACCCCCAGTGAGGGTGTACCCCCATTATATACCCCCAGTGAGGGTGTATCCCCATTATATACCCCCAGTGAGGGTGTACATCCATTATATACCCCCCAGTGAGGGTGTACCCCCATTATATACCCCCAGTGAGGGTGTACCCCTATTATATACCCCCAGTGAGGGTGTACCCCCATTATATACCCCCAGTGAGGGTGTACCCCTATTATATACCCCCCCAGTGAGGGTGTACCTCCATTATATACCCCCCAGTGAGGGTGTACCTCCATTATATACCCCCCCAGTGAGGGTGTACCTCCATTATATACCCCCCAGTGAGGGTGTACCCCTATTATATACCCCCCAGTGAGGGTGTACCTCCATTATATACCCCCCAGTGAGGGTGTACCCCTATTATATACCCCCAGTGAGGGTGTACCTCCATTATATACCCCCATAAGGGTGTACCCCCATTATATACCCCCCAGTGAGGGTGTACCTCAATGATATACCCCCAGTGAGGGTGTACCTCCATTATATACCCCCAGTGAGGGTGTACCCCCATTATATACCCCCCAGTGAGGGTGTACCTCCATTATATACCCCCCAGTGAGGGTGTACCTCAATTATATGCCCCCAGTGAGGGTGTACCCCCATTATATACCCCCCAGTGAGGGTGTACCCCCATTATATACCCCCAGTGAGGGTGTACCCCCATTATATACCCCCAGTGAGGGTGTACCCCCATTATATACCCCCAGTGAGGGCGTACCCCCATTATATACCCCCAGTGAGGGCGTACCCTCATTATATACCCCCAGTGAGGGCGTACCCTCATTATATACCCCCAGTGAGGGCGTACCCTCATTATATACCCCCAGTGAGGGTGTACCTCCATTATATACCCCCCAGTGAGTGTGTACCTCCGTTACATACCCCCCCAGTGAGGGTGTACGCCCATTATATACCCCCAGTGAGGGTGTATGCCCATTTTTTACCCCCAGTGAGGGTGTACCCCCATTATATACCCCCAGTGAGGGTGTACATCCATTATATACCCCCCAGTGAGGGTGTACCCCCATTATATACCCCCAGTGAGGGTGTACCCCTATTATATACCCCCCAGTGAGGGTGTACCCCCATTATATACCCCCCAGTGAGGGTGTACCCCCATTATATACCCCCAGTGAGGGCGTACCCCCATTATATACCCCCAGTGAGGGCGTACCCCCATTATATACCCCCAGTGAGGGCGTACCCTCATTATATACCCCCAGTGAGGGCGTACCCTCATTATATACCCCCAGTGAGGGCGTACCCTCATTATATACCCCCAGTGAGGGTGTACCTCCATTATATACCCCCCAGTGAGTGTGTATCTCCGTTACATACCCCCCCAGTGAGGGTGTACGCCCATTATATACCCCCAGTGAGGGTGTATGCCCATTTTTTACCCCCAGTGAGGGTGTACCCCCATTATATACCCCCAGTGAGGGTGTACCTCCATTATATACCCCCAGTAAGGGTGTACCCCCATTATATACCCCCAGTGAGGGTGTACATCCATTATATACCCCCCAGTGAGGGTGTACCCCCATTATATACCCCCAGTGAGGGTGTACCCCTATTATATACCCCCAGTGAGGGTGTACCCCTATTATATACCCCCAGTGAGGGTGTACCCCCATTATATACCCCCAGTGAGGGTGTACCCCTATTATATACCCCCCCAGTGAGGGTGTACCTCCATTATATACCCCCCAGTGAGGGTGTACCTCCATTATATACCCCCCCAGTGAGGGTGTACCTCCATTATATACCCCCCAGTGAGGGTGTACCCCTATTATATACCCCCCAGTGAGGGTGTACCTCCATTATATACCCCCCAGTGAGGGTGTACCTCCATTATATACCCCCCAGTGAGGGTGTACCCCTATTATATACCCCCAGTGAGGGTGTACCTCCATTATATACCCCCAGTAAGGGTGTACCCCCATTATATACCCCCCAGTGAGGGTGTACCCCCATTATATACCCCCAGTGAGGGTGTACCCCTATTATATACCCCCAGTGAGGGTGTACCCCCATTATATACCCCCAGTGAGGGTGTACCCCTATTATATACTCCCCCAGTGAGGGTGTACCTCCATTATATACCCCCCAGTGAGGGTGTACCTCCATTATATACCCCCCAGTGAGGGTGTACCTCCATTATATACCCCCAGTGAGGGTGTACCCCTATTATATACCCCCCAGTGAGGGTGTACCTCCATTATATACCCCCCAGTGAGGGTGTACCTCCATTATATACCCCCCAGTGAGGGTGTACCCCTATTATATACCCCCAGTGAGGGTGTACCTCCATTATATACCCCCAGTGAGGGTGTACCTCCATTATATACCCCCCAGTGAGGGTGTACCTCCATTATATACCCCCCAGTGAGGGTGTACCCCTATTATATACCCCCAGTGAGGGTGTACCTCCATTATATACCCCCAGTAAGGGTGTACCCCTATTATATACCCCCAGTGAGGGTGTACCTCCATTATATACCCCCCAGTGAGGGTGTACCTCCATTATATACCCCCCAGTGAGGGTGTACCCCTATTATATACCCCCAGTGAGGGTGTACCCCCATTATATACCCCCAGTGAGGGTGTACCCCTATTATATACCCCCAGTGAGGGTGTACCCCCATTATATACCCCCAGTGAGGGTGTACCCCCATTATATACCCCCCAGTGAGGGTGTACCCCTATTATATACCCCCAGTGAGGGTGTACCCCTATTATATACCCCCAGTGAGGGTGTACCCCCATTATATACCCCCAGTGAGGGTGTACCCCCTATTATATACCCCCAGTGAGGGTGTACCCCCATTATATACCCCCAGTGAGGGTGTACCCCCATTATATACCCCCCAGTGAGGGTGTACCCCTATTATATACCCCCAGTGAGGGTGTACCCCTATTATATACCCCCAGTGAGGGTGTACCCCCATTATATACCCCCCAGTGAGGGTGTACCCCCATTATATACCCCCCAGTGAGGGTGTACCCCTATTATATACCCCCAGTGAGGGTGTACCCCCATTATATACCCCCCCAGTGAGGGTGTACCCCTATTATATACCCCCAGTGAGGGTGTACCCCCATTATATACCCCCCAGTGAGGGTGTACCCCTATTATATACCCCCAGTGAGGGTGTACCCCCATTATATACCCCCCCAGTGAGGGTGTACCCCCATTATATACCCCCCAGTGAGGGTGTACCCCCATTATATACCCCCCAGTGAGGGTGTACCCCTATTATATACCCCCAGTGAGGGTGTACCCCCATTATATACCCCCCCAGTGAGGGTGTACCCCTATTATATACCCCCAGTGAGGGTGTACCTCCATTATATACCCCCAGTGAGGGTGTACCTCCGTTATATACTATTTTCTATCCTCAGTGAAGGGGACTGCACAGTTCGTACCTCTGTACACAGACAGTGTAACCGGAGACCAGCCCTCACACCCCCGGACCTACACCCCCCACCACCCCACACGGAAGAGTCGGGCACAGCGGCCCCTTTAAGAGAACTCACCCAGCGGCCGAGCCGCCGCAGGACCCGGATGTGCGGCGGAGACTGGAGGGCGGGGCCAGAGTCACCGCTGTCCACAGAACACCAAGCGCCTCCACCAATCAGAGGGCGGGGAGAACGCCGAGCGACGGAGGGAAGAGAAGAGAGCGTAGGGAGGCGTGTCTTGTCTCCAGGTAACGGGGGAGGCCGGGCCCGCCCATTATTGGGAAACATCTCGGACACAGAGGGGGCGCGGCACTATGGCACACAGAGGGCGGAGCCAGGCTAGAGGGGTGTGGCGATGGGCGGGGCCTCTATGGCGCTCTGCTTGTCCCTCGGCCACGTGGTCTGATGTCTCTTCCAGCGTGTGAGATCCGGGGGCGGGGCCAGAGGGGTCACCGGATGGGCTGATTGGCTGATTCCTCTGGCTCTGTGTCCCCCTTTTCATGGCAGACCTGGAGATGATGTAATCCCAAAAAAAAAAAATCCGAGTCTGAGACAATGAACGACCACCACATTCACATGACATCAGATCGGGCCTGATACTGCACAGATCTACTGGAGATCGTATAGTGTATGGGGGACCTACAGGAGATTGTACAATCAGATTGTATAGTATTTAGTCAGCCCAAAGCACCGCACACACCATACAATCTGATTGTACAATCCCATGTAGGGTCCCAATACAATCTGATTATATAATCGCATGTAGGTTCCCCATACACCATACAATCTGATTGTACAATCTCCCTTAAGGTTCATGCACGCCGTATTCTTGTAGATGGCTGAAAATAGAATGCTGTAAATGCTGCGTTTTTTGCGCTCGGATTGAATGCGTTCCATTGGCCAGAATATCCGCCCCATTGTGTCTCTTGGCCCTTTTTATTGCACCGATGTCCGAGGCTCCAATCACACGCAGGCGTTCGGAATCGTGGGCCAAATCGCAGCGGAACGCATCGGAGACGCCATGACTTCTAAAGACCCCCTTTTCACACTCAGACCGGCCGATCGCCAGCGGTAACACGCCGATCGCTTTAGTGGCGATTTACGGGCTTTATACCTTCCCCCGGGGCTTGTAGGTGCAGAGAAGGAAACGTAGAAAATGCTGCATTTTTTTTTCCTGCCCCGGAATGTACCGGAATGTACCGGAATGTACCGGAGCGCACCGAACAACCCCCCCCACACGTTTCTGGATGCCCCTCCCCCCTCCTCATTGATACTTTGTATAGTAAGAATTTGTTACATTGTATAGAGTTTTGGATGCCCCTCCCCCTTCTCATTGATACTTTGTATAGTAAGAATTTGTTACATTGTATAGAGTTTTGGATGCCCCTCCCCCCTTCTCATTGATACTTTGTATAGTAAGAATTTGTTACATTGTACAGAGTTTTGGATGCCCCTCCCCCCTTCTCATTGATACTTTGTATTTTAGGGATTTGTTTCATTGTATAGAGTTTTGGATGCCCCTCCCCTCCCCCCATTGATACTTTGTATAGTAAGAATTTGTTACATTGTATAGAGTTCTGGATGCCCCCCCCCCCTCCCCCACCATTGATACTTTGGGGGTTGATTTACTAAAGGCAAATAGACTGAGTACTCTGCAAAGTGCAGTCCCTCCACAGCTTAGTAAATGAGGTAAAGCTTCACTTTTGTAAAGAAGACCCAATCATGTGCAAGGAAAAAAAACAAACAAACAAAAAAAACAAACAGGATTTTTGCTGGCATGTGATTGGATGATAGAAGTCAGCGGAGCTTCTCCTCATTTACCAAGTTCTGGAGCTACTGCTCAGTGCACAGTCTATTTGTGTTTAGTAAGTCCATGAATATATAAATCCTGAATAATAATAATAATAATAAATCCGACCCCCCCCGTGTATCTAAGGATTTGTTACATTGTATACAGTCCTGGATCTTCACACCCCCCCCATTTGACACTTTGGGGTTAATTTACTAAAACTGTAGAGTACAAAATCAATCCAGAGCAGCGGTGCATGGGAGCCAATCAGCTTCCAGGTTTCATTGTCACAGTTTAACTGAACAAGCTGAAGTTAGAAGCTGATTGGCTCCCATGCACAGCTGCTCCACATTCTGCTCTCTCCAGTTCTAGTAAAATCAACCCCAAAGTATCATTGGGGGAGGGGGATCGAGAACTGTATACAATGTAACAAATCCTCAGATACAAAGTATCATTGGGGGGAGGGGGATCCAGAACTGTATACAATGTAACAAATCCTCAGATACAAAGTATCATTGGGGGGAGGGGGATCGAGAACTGTATACAATGTAACAAATCCTCAGATACAAAGTATCATTGGGGGAGGGGGATCGAGAACTGTATACAATGTAACAAATCCTCAGATACAAAGTATCATTGGGGGGAGGGGGATCGAGAACTGTATACAATGTAACAAATCCTCAGATACAAAGTATCATTGGGGGGAGGGGGATCGAGAACTGTATACAATGTAACAAATCCTCAGATACAAAGTATCATTGGGGGGAGGGGGATCGAGAACTGTATACAATGTAACAAATCCTCAGATACAAAGTATCATTGGGGGGAGGGGGATCGAGAACTGTATACAATGTAACAAATCCTCAGATACAAAGTATCATTGGGGGGAGGGGGATCGAGAACTGTATACAATGTAACAAATCCTCAGATACAAAGTATCATTGGGGGGAGGGGGATCGAGAACTGTATACAATGTAACAAATCCTCAGATACAAAGTATCATTGGGGGGAGGGGGATCGAGAACTGTATACAATGTAACAAATCCTCAGATACAAAGTATCATTGGGGGGGGGGGAGATCTATAATTCTATACAATGTAACAAATCCTCAGATTATTATTTTTTATTATTATTATACAGGATTTATATAGCGCCAACAATTTACGCAGCGCTTTACAATATAAAAGGGAAACAAAGATACAGATACAAAGATACAAAGTATCATTGGGGGGAGATCTAGAATTCTATACAATGTAACAAATCCTCAAATCCTCAGATACAAAGTTGAATGTATAGACTTCTGGATGTTTGTGTATTGATACTTTATATTGTAAAGATTTGTTACATTGTATAGAATTCTGGATCTCCCCTCCCCCCCATGATAATTTGTATTCTAAGGATTTTGTTACATTGTATACAGTTCTGGATCCCCCCACCCCCCACCATTGATACTTTGGGATTGATTCACTAACACTGCAGTGTGCAAAATCTGATGCAGTTGTGCATGGCAGCCAATCAGCTTCCAGGTTTCATTGTCAAAGCTTTACTGAAGGTAGAAGCTGATTGGCTCCCACGCAGAGCTGCACCAAATTTTGCTCTCTCCAGTTTTAGTAAAATAAACCCCAAAGTATCATTGGGGAGGGGGATCCAGAACTGTATACAATGTAACAAATCCTCAGATACAAAGTATCATTGAGGGGAAGATCTAGAATTCTATACAATGTAACAAATCCTTAGAAAACAAAAGAAGTTGAATTTATTAAAACTGGAGAGTGTAAAATCTGGTGCAGCTGTGCATGATAACCAATCAGATTCAAACTTCAACTTGTTCTATTATAGCTTTGATAATAAAACCTGGAAGCGGATTGGCTATCACACACAGCTGCTCCAGAACTAGCACATTCCAGTTTTAGTGAATCAATCCCAAAGTATCAATGGCAGGGGGGAGGGGATCCAGAACTGCATACAATGTAACATAGTCCTTAGTATACAAATTATCAATGGCGGGGGGAGGGGATCCAGAACTGTATACAATGTAACATAGTCCTTAGTATACAAATTATCAATGGCGGGGGGAGGGGATCCAGAACTGTATACAATGTAACATAGTCCTTAGTATACAAATTATCAATGGCGGGGGGAGGGGATCCAGAACTGTATACAATGTAACATAGTCCTTAGTATACAAATTATCAATGGCGGGGGGAGGGGATCCAGAACTGTATACAATGTAACATAGTCCTTAGTATACAAAGTATCAATGGTGGGGGGGGGGGGGTCCAGAATTTTATACAATGTAACAAATCCTTACAATATAAAGTATCAATAAAGGGACATCCACATTTCTATACAATGTAACAAATACATTGAGGTTGATTTACTAAAACTGGAGAGTACAAAATCTGGTGCAGCTGTGCATGGGAGCCAATCAGCTTCCAGGTTTTATTGTCAAGCTGAACAAGCTGAAGTCAGAAGCTGATTGGCTCCCATGCACAGCTGCACCAGATTTTGCACTCTCCAGTTTTAGTAAATCAACCTCAATGTATTTGTTACATTGTATAGACTTCTGGATGTCCCTTTGTTGATACTTTGTTTTCTAAGGATTTGTTTCAGTGATCGGAATCTCTTTTCTCCGCGTTGGTCGCTGTGACCTTCTCGCTGTATCGGAGGGGGGGAGGGGGTCACGTGATTGTCCATTTTCGCGCTCCCCCGGCACATAACGCAGTGCGACATTCTGCAGACGCTCTAATAAATAATGGCGTTCTCTCCTCTCTATCCGTCTCTCCTTCCATGAACGTCCTTCGCCCCCATAATTCCACGTCAGACCCCATTTTCTTTCCACCCCTCCGCCTAGCCGCCCTCTGATCCTCCATCATCCCCCCACCACCACCACCACGCTCCCCTCCCCCCCCTCCGCTCTCCCCTCCTCCCCTCTCTTCCTCCTTCTTCTCCACAAACACGCCATTAACCCCTCACCCTCCTCCTCCCGGATACAATGTAACCACACATGTAGGAAGAAGAGCTTGCAATCTAATCCTAGGGAACACATGGCTTTAGTGCAGTAGCTTGCATTTTTCCCCCCCCATGGCTGCTTTGTTTGCAGCTTCCCCCTCCTCTCCCGTGTCCCTCCCTTCTCTCTCCCCCTCCCTCTCTCCCCCTATTATTGTGTGAGCCCCCCCCTCTCGCCTCCTCCCCTTCCCCCCCTTCCTCCTCCCTTCCCCCTCCCTCCTGCCGCTCAGAGACAGACGCACCACACAGGGGAGGAAATAGGGGCGAGAGAGACACCCAGGAAGAGGATAGGGGTCACTCAGAGACAGCCAGGCCTGCAGGGAATAAGAGACAGCAAGGGGCAATCAGGGAGACTGCTGGGAGCAGAGAGACAGCCAGAGGGGTAGAGACATCTGGGACAATAGGGGAGACAGCCTGGGATAGAGACATCTGGGACAATAGGGGAGACAGCCTGGGATAGAGACATCTGGGACATTAGGGGAGACAGCCTGGGATAGAGACATCTGGGACATTAGGGGAGACAGCCTGGGATAGAGACATCTGGGACCATCTGGGACAATAGAAGAGACAGCTGGGAGAAGAGGGGGCAGAAAGATTGCCAGAGGAATAGAGACTTCTGGGACAATAGGAGAGACATCCTGAGATAGAGACATCTGGGGCAAAAGGAGAGACATCCTGAGATAGAGACATCTGGGGCAATAGGAGAGACCTCCTGAGATAGAGACACCTGGGACAATAGGAGAGACAGCATGAGATAGAGACATCTGGGGCCAAACGAGAGACATCCTGAGATAGAGACATCTGGGACCATAGGAGAGACATCCTGAGATAGAGACATCTGGGACAATAGGAGAGACATCCTGAGATAGAGACATCTGGGACAATAGGAGAGACATCCTGAGATAGAGACATCTGGGACAATAGGAGAGACATCCTGAGATAGAGACATCTGGGACAATAGGAGAGACATCCTGAGATAGAGACATCTGGGACAATAGGAGAGACATCCTGAGATAGAGACATCTGGGGCAAAAGGAGAGACACCCTGAGATAGAGATATCTGGGGCAAAAGGAGAGACACCCTGAGATATAGATATCTGGGGCAAAAGGAGAGACATCCTGAGATAGAGACATCTGGGGTAAAAGGATAGACAACCTGAGATAGAGACATCTGGGACCATCTGGGACAAGAGAAGAGACAGCAGGGCTGAGAGACAGCAGAGATTGCTACAGAGATAGAGACATCTAGGACAATAGCAGTGACAGCTGGGAGCAGAGGGGACTAAGAGATAGCAGAGACATTCAGCGGTATAGAGAGACCTGGGCGAACAGGAGAGACAGAGGAGAGTGGAGAAGATAGAGAGACAGAAACCCTGAGAGACTGAAGGATCATAGAGAGATATCAGCACTGCCGAGAGACAGGTGGACTAGAGAGTCCACCTAGAGAGGGAAAATTTGAGTTCAGGGAAACTTCAGAGTCACCAAGAGATAGTCAGAGTTCAGAGAGACTTTAGATAGACCGTCAGAGTTCACGGAGACTTCAGAGTCACTGAGAGACAGTCAAAGTCCAGGGAGACTTCAGAGAGACAGTCAAAGTCCAGGGAGACTTCAGAGAGACAGCGTGAGTTGCAGAGACGCCCATAGCTCAGTGAGAGACACCCTAGTCACATAGACAGCCAGAGTGACAGCCTGACGCCCGGTGGGACATTCTGAATTAGGAGCCCCAAGTTGCAGCAATGGCTACCAGCCCCAGTCCGTTGCCCCTTCTGCCCTCCCTGAGCTGTGTCATGTGCCACGATGTACCCCGTGAGCCTGTCACCATGTCCTGTGGGCACTGCCTATGCAGGGGATGCTTGGAGCGATCTTGGAGGGGACAGGAGGCTTACCCGTCGTGCCCAAAATGCCGCCCACCGCCGGTGCAGTCCCCCGATGGTGGGCAGAGGAGCGTGTGTTCAGAGCACGGGGAAAAGGTTCAGTTTTTTTCCACCCAAGACAGCAGGCTCTTGTGCCCTCGCTGCAGAGGGTCCACCGAGCCACTACCTGGGCATACACTAATCCCCATACAGGAGGCCGTTGGGGGATACAAGGTGAGTCTACATATGCCATACAAACCACAATTCTACATGTGTACTTCACATCCAACACAAAGTAGGAGGTTACCGCACTGTATATCGAGAGAGGTGGCCGGTACAGAGGATAGCACTCCTCCAGAAAATGCTATTTATATTTTTCTATTTTCTTGCCAACAGGAGGAGTTGATGTCTGCTATTTCCCCTCTGGAGTCCCGCCTTAAGGAGCTGCAACAGATGCAGTGTGCCCAGGAGCAGATGATCGCTCAGCACCGGGTAAGTTGTCCATCCTCCAACATCTCCTATAGGGTGAACAACTGTCCATCCATGGCACCCTTTCCCAACCATTTTACCTCTGAGAAACCCTTGAAGTAACTTTTAGGTCTAGGGGAACCCCTGCTAAGAAAAATGAATTGGGGTCAGGGAAAAAAATGGCCCATACATTGGTGGTCATTGGGTAAAATGCCCCCCTTACAGACATCTAAAAAGATAATTGGCGTCATGCCGTAGGCTCTGCCAAGTGCAAGAATTATGCCAGTACTAGAGAAGTCATCAGCAAGCGGAAGGAGGACCTGATCCCCCCAAATCGATCTTTAGAGAGCTAGAGGGATCATCAGCAGGAGAAAGGAGATCCTGATCCCTTTATATAGATCTTTAAATCACTAGAAGGATCACCAGCAGGAGGAAGGAGGTCCTGATTCCTCTATTTAGATCTTTATATCATTAGAGGGATCACCAGCAGGAGGAAGGAGGTCCTGATTCCTTTATATAGATCTTTATATCACTAGAGGGATCACCAGCAAGAGGAAGGAGGTCCTGATTCCTCTATATAGATCTTTACATCACTAGAAGGATCACCAGCAGGAGGAAGGAGGTCCTGATTCCTTTATATAGATCTTTATATCACTAGAGGGATCACCAGCAGGAGGAAGGAGGTCCTGATTCCTCTATATAGATCTTTAATATCACTAGAGGGGTCACCAGCAGGAGGAATGAGGTCCTGATACCTCTATATAGATCTTCACATCACTAGAAGGATCACCAGCAGAAGGAAGGAGGTCCTGATTCTTCTATATAGATCTTTAATATCACTAGAGGGGTCACCAGCAGAAGGAAGGAGGTCCTGATTCCTCTATATAGATCTTTATATCACTAGAGGGATCACCATCAGGAGGAAGGAGGTCCTGATTCCTCTATATAGATCTTCAGTGTTCACTAGAGGTATCACCAGCAGGAGGAAGGAGGTCCTGATTCCCCTATATAGATCTTTATATCACTAGAGGGATCACCAGTAGGAGGAAGGAGGCCCTGAGTCCTCTTTATAGATCTTCATATCACTAGAGGGGTCACCAGCAGGAGGAAGGAGGTTCTGATTCCTCTATATATCACTAGTGGATCACCATCAGGAGGAAGGAGGTCCTGATTCCTCTATATAGATCTTTATATCACTAGAGGGGTCACCAGCAGGAGGAAGGAGGTCCTGATTCCTCTATATAGATCTTTATATCACTAGAGGGATCACCATCAGGAGGAAGGAGGTCCTGATACCTCTTTATAGATCTTCATATCACTAGAGGGTTCACCAGCAGGAGGAAGGAGGTCCTGAGTCCTCTTTAAAGATCTTTATATCACTAGAGGGGTCACCAGCAGGAGGAAGGATGTTCTGATTCCTCTATATATCACTAGTGGATCACCATCAGGAGGAAGGAGGTCCTGATTTTTCTACATAGATCTTTAGTTATCACTAGAGGGATCACCAGCAGGAGGAAGGAGGTCCTGATACCTCTATATAGATCTTTACATCACTAGAAGGATCACCAGCAGGAGGAAGGAGGTCCTGATTCCTCTATATAGATCTTTAATATCACTAGAGGGGTCACCAGCAGGAGGAAGGAGGCCCTGATTCCTCTATATAGATCTTTATATCACTAGAGGGATCACCAGCAGGAGGAAGAGGCCCTGAGTCCTCTTCTTTATTGATCTTCATATCACTAGAGGGGTCAACAGCAGGAGGAAGGAGGTCCTGAGTCCTCTTTATAGATCTTTATATCACTAGAGGGATCACCAGCAGGAGGAAGAGGCCCTGAGTCCTCTTCTTTATTGATCTTCATATCACTAGAGGGGTCAACAGCAGGAGGAAGGAGGTCCTGATTCCTCTATATAGATCTTGAGTGTTCACTAGAGGGGTCACCAGCAGGAGGAAGGAGGCCCTGATTCCTCTATATAGATCTTTATATAACTAGAGGGATCACCAGCAGGAGGAAAGAGGTCCTGAGTCCTCTTTATAGATCTTTATATCATTAGAGGGGTCACCAGCAGGAGGAAGGAGGTCCTGATTCCTCTTTATAGATCTTTTTATCACTAGAAGTGTCACCAGCAGAAGAAAGAAGGCCCTGATTCCTCATTATAGATCTTTATATCACTAGAGGGATCACCAGCAGGAGGAAGGAGGTCCTGAGTCTTCTTTATAGATCTTTATATCACTAGAGGGATCACCATCAGGAGGAAGGAGGTTCTGATTCCTCTATTTATCACTAGTGGATCACCATCAGGAGGAAGGAGGTCCTGATTCCTCTATATAGATCTTTATATCACTAGAGGGATCACCATCAGGAGGAAGGAGGTCCTGATTCCTCTATATAGATCTTGAGTGTTCACTAGAGGGGTCACCAGCAGGAGGAAGGAGGCCCTGATTCCTCTATATAGATCTTGAGTGTTCACTAGAGGGGTCACCAGCAGGAGGAAGGAGGCCCTGATTCCTCTATATAGATCTTTATATCACTAGAGGGATCACCAGCAGGAGGAAAGAGGTCCTGAGTCCTCTTTATAGATCTTTTTATCACTAGAAGTGTCACCAGCAGAAGAAAGAAGGCCCTGATTCCTCATTATAGATCTTTATATCACTAGAGGGATCACCAGCAGGAGGAAGGAGGTCCTGAGTCCTCTTTATCGATCTTTATATCACTAGAGGGATCATCAGCAGGAGGAAGGAGGTCCTGAGTCCTCTTTATAGATCTTTATATCACTAGAGGGATCATCAGTGGGAGGAAGGAGGTCCTGAGTCCTCTTTATAGATCTTTATATCACTGGAATGATCACCAGCAGGAGGAAGCAGGTCCTGATTCCTCTTTATATCACTAGAGGGATCACCAGCAGGAGGAAGCAGGTCCTGATTCCTCTATATAGATCTTTATATCACTAGAGGGGTCACCATCAGGAGGAAGAAGGTCCTGGTCCCTATATGTAGATCTTTAGAGGGGGATCACCAGCAGGAGGAGGGAGGTTGTGATTCCTTTAAATAGATCCTTATATTACTAGAAAGGTGGGGTCTATCTCTTACAGTAATGTACGGGTATACACAGCACACTTGCATATTTTGGCAGACTTAACAACTAGAGTGCCCTCCTCTATCGATGGAACATTCATGACCCCCCCTTTTTGCTCCATCCACTGATTTCTCCTTCCAGTGTTCTGGATTTCTTCTTACCTCCTGTTGTGTCTCTGCAGAACAGGAATTAAAGATAAATCTCCCTAATAGGGCATAGATGGAAAAAAATTAGGTCAGTTTAATCTATTCCCTACTTTATCTAGAGTTTTGTCTGCAGATATACCATAAGACAGCCCATCTCAACTGGGTTTTCTCCAGAGGTGGCTAGGCTTGATCTGTGGCAGATTAACCTCCAATGTGAAGGTGCCTCATAGTTTCAGGTCCAGTGCCACTTGGGAGAGCCAGCTGCATAACTCCAATTAACGTTTTAGCTATTGCCGCAATGGGGCACATGTGCCCCTCTAGTCATCACTGTAAGCTGCACTTCTTCAATTGACCCCCCAATGAACTGCAATTGGAAGGGCTTCACAAGACCTATATATTATTGTAAGGGTCCCCCTGGGGTAAGGCGTTTGAGAAGACTAAAGTGTGTTAGTGGCATTATCTAATTATGGTCTTCACAGTGCCAGTTGTTTGGTTGTTGTGGAACTATCATAATAAGGGGCTGGCTCTGGTAATGGTGTCTGATAGGAACACACCGATGGACCATCTATGTGGGATTGGTCTGGGATAGGTCTACCAGGACATAGGATATAAGACCAGCATGATGATATGTGACCAGTGAACTGTTTGTTTGTCAGGGGAACCTCCTCAGCACCAAACACCATGTCAGTATGGAGTTTGAGAAGCTGCACCAGTTCCTGCGGGAGAGAGAAGAGAGACTGCTCAGAGACCTGCAGCAAGAAGGAGACCTCATCCTGTCCGAGATGGAGGAAAGTCTCAGCAAGATCAAACAGAACTGCCAGGGGATCCTACAGACCATCAGCAGCACCCAACCACGGCTGTACGAGCAGGACCCGGTCTCCTTCCTGACTGTGAGTATACTCCACCCATAGTCGTACCCAGTCTCCTTCCTGACTCTGAGTGTACTCCACCCATAGCTGTACCCGGTCTCCTTCCTGATTCCTGACTCTGAGTATACTCCACCCATAGCTGTACCCGGTCTCCTTCCTGATTCCTGACTCTGAGTATACTCCACCCATAGCTGTACCCGGTCTCCTTCCTGATTCCTCACTCTGAGTATACTCCACCCATAGCTATACCCAGTCTCCTTCCTGACTCTGAGTGCACTCCACCCATAGCTGTACCCGGTCTCCTTCCTGATTCCTGACTCTGAGTATACTCCACCCATAGCTGTACCCGGTCTCCTTCCTGATTCCTGACTCTGAGTATACTCCACCCATAGCTGTACCCGGTCTCCTTCCTGATTCCTCACTCTGAGTATACTCCACCCATAGCTATACCCAGTCTCCTTCCTGACTCTGAGTATACTTCACTCATAGCCGTACCCGGTCTCCTTCCTGACTCTGAGTATACTCCACCCATAGCTGTACCCGGTCTCCTTCCTGATTCCTGACTCTGAGTATACTCCACCCATAGCTGTACCCGGTCTCCTTCCTGATTCCTCACTCTGAGTATACTCCACCCATAGCTATACCCAGTCTCCTTCCTGACTCTGAGTATACTTCACCCATAGCCGTACCCGGTCTCCTTCCTGACTCTGAGTATACTCCACCCATAGCCGTACCCGGTCTCCTTCCTGACTCTGAGTATACTCCACCCATAGCTGTACCCAGTCTCATTCCTGACCCTGAGTATACTCCACCCATAGCTGTACCCAGTCTCATTCCTGACCCTGAGTATACTCCACCCATAGCTGTACCCAGTCTCATTCCTGACCCTGAGTATACTCCACCCATAGCTGTACCCAGTCTCATTCCTGACCCTGAGTATACTCCACCCATAGCTGTACCCGGTCTCCTTCCTGACTCTGAGTATACTCCACCCATAGCTGTACCCAGTCTCATTCCTGACCCTGAGTATACTCCACCCATAGCCGTACCCGGTCTCCTTCCTGGCACTCCCATTGGTCCCCTTAAATGCTGAGGATTGGCTGAGAGATGATAGTCAGTGATAATTGTTTTCTCTTTTTGTTTTGCAGGATATAAAGTCCTGTATGGATATGTAAGTATCTGCTGATCATCATGGACATGTGATGTTCTGTATATTGATATTCTCTATGCTGTGAGGTTAGATTTATTGTCTTTCACATCTGGGGTTCTGAACTACACCAGGGACATGATCTACATGAATATCACAGCACATGGTGTCACTCACACAGCTTTCACCAAGTCTCCCAAATAAAGTCAAAGGTATAGATGTCCATTCAGACAGACGTACTCACATCGTCCACCTTCGAGCATTTGTACTGGGTGTCTGACCATGCAGAGTTAAGCCTGGTACACACTACTATTTTTTTTCCCAGTTGGCTAAACAAAAATAAACTGACTGCTCGGGAGGAGCCGCTGTACTAACTATGCGATGTTAGTACAGCAATCTCTCCGCTGTGATATTGTGTTCTGACAGGGGGACCACTCCCCCGCCAGAACACTCTGGTCCGTGCTCTCAGCCATTGACAGGATACTCAGGGGTCACTGGATGATAGAGGATGTTCTGGGGTCATTGGAAACACAGGGTGCTCTGGGGTCACTGGGAACACAGGATACTCCGGGGTCACTGGATGATAGAGGATGTTCTGGGGTCACTGGGAACACAGTGTGCTCTGGGGTCACTGGGGACACAGGATGCTCTGGGGTCACTGGGAACACAGGGTGCTCTGGGGTCACTGGGAACACAGGGTGCTCTGGGGTCACTGGGAACACAGGGTGCTCTGTGGTCACTGGATGATAGACGATGTTCTGGGGTCATTGGAAACACAGGGTACTCTGGGGTCACTGAGAACACAGGGTGCTCTGGGGTCACTGGGAACACAGGGTGCTCTAGGGTCACTGGGAACACAGGGTGCTCTGGGGTCACTGGGAACACAGGGTGCTCTAGGGTCACTGGGAACACAGGGTGCTCTGGGGTCACTGGGAACACAGGGTGCTCTGGGGTCACTGGGAACACAGGGTGCTCTGGGGTCACTGAGAACACAGGGTGCTCTGGGGTCACTGGGAACACAGGGTGCTCTGGGGTCACTGGGAACACAGGGTGCTTTGGATTCACTGGTCAAAACAGGGTGCTCTGGGGTCACTGGGAACACAGGATCCTCTGGGGTCACTGAGAACACAGGGTGCTCTGGGGTCACTGGGAACACAGGGTGCTCTGGGGTCACTGGGAACACAGGATACTCTGGGGTCACTGGTTAACACAGGATGCTCTGGGGTCACTGGTTAACACAGGATGCTCTGGGGTCACTGGTTAACACAGGATGCTCTGGGGTCACTGGGAACACAGGATGCTCTGGGGTCACTGGTCAACACAGGATGCTCTGGGGTCACTGGGAACACAGGAATGCTCTGGGGTCACTGGGAACACAGGATGCTCTGGGGTCACTGGGAACACAGGGTGCTTTGGATTCACTGGTCAAAACAGGGTGCTCTGGGGTCACTGGGAACACAGGATACTCTGGGGTCACTGGTTAACACAGGATGCTCTGGGGTCACTGGTCAACACAGGATGCTCTGGAGTCACTGGGAACACAGGATGCTCTGGGGTCACTGGTTAACACAGGATGCTCTGGGGTCACTGGTCAACACAGGATGCTCTGGGGTCACTGGGAACACAGGGATGCTCTGGGGTCACTGGGAACACAGGATGCTCTGGGGTCACTGGGAACACAGGATGCTCTGGGGTCACTGGTCAACACAGGATGCTCTGGGGTCACTGGGAACACAGGGATGCTCTGGGGTCACTGGGAACACAGGATGCTCTGGGGTCACTGGGAACACAGGATGCTCTGGGGTCACTGGGAACACAGGATCCTCTGGGGTCACTGAGAACACAGGGTGCTCTGGGGTCACTGGTCAACACAGGATGCTCTGGGGTCACTGGGAACACAGGATGCTCTGGGGTCACTGGGAACACAGGGTGCTCTGGGGTCACTGGGAACACAGGGTGCTCTGGGGTCACTGAGAACACAGGATGCTCTGGGGTCACTGGGAACACAGGATGCTCTGGGGCCACTGGGAAACACAGGGTGCTCTGGGGTCACTGGGAACACAGGGTGCTCTGGGGTCACTGGGAACACAGGATGCTCTGGGGTCACTGGGAACACAGGATGCTCTGGGGTCACTGAGAACACAGGGTGCTCTGGGGTCACTGGGAACACAGGGTGCTCTGGGGTCACTGGGAACACAGGATGCTCTGGGGTCACTGGGAACACAGGATGCTCTGGGGTCACTGGGAACACAGGGTGCTCTGGGGTCACTGGGAACACAGGATGCTCTGGGGTCACTGGGAACACAGGGTGCTTTGGATTCACTGGTCAAAACAGGGTGCTCTGGGGTCACTGGGAACACAGGATACTCTGGGGTCACTGGTTAACACAGGATGCTCTGGGGTCACTGGTTAACACAGGATGCTCTGGGGTCACTGGTCAACACAGGATGCTCTGGGGTCACTGGTCAACACAGGATGCTCTGGGGTCACTGGGAACACAGGAATGCTCTGGGGTCACTGGGAACACAGGGTGCTTTGGATTCACTGGTCAAAACAGGGTGCTCTGGGGTCACTGGGAACACAGGATACTCTGGGGTCACTGGTTAACACAGGATGCTCTGGGGTCACTGGTCAACACAGGATGCTCTGGAGTCACTGGGAACACAGGATGCTCTGGGGTCACTGGGAACACAGGATGCTCTGGGGTCACTGGGAACACAGGGTGCTCTAGGGTCACTGGGGACACAGGATGCTCTGGGGTCACTGGTCAACACAGGATGCTCTGGGGTCACTGGGAACACAGGGATGCTCTGGGGTCACTGGGAACACAGGATGCTCTGGGGTCACTGGGAACACAGGATGCTCTGGGGTCACTGGGAACACAGGATCCTCTGGGGTCACTGAGAACACAGGGTGCTCTGGGGTCACTGGTCAACACAGGATGCTCTGGGGTCACTGGGAACACAGGATGCTCTGGGGTCACTGGGAACACAGGATGCTCTGGGGCCACTGGGAAACACAGGGTGCTCTGGGGTCACTGGGAACACAGGGTGCTCTGGGGTCACTGGGAACACAGGATGCTCTGGGGTCACTGGGAACACAGGATGCTCTGGGGTCACTGGGAACACAGGATGCTCTGGGGTCACTGGGAACACAGGATGCTCTGGGGTCACTGGGAACACAGGATACTCTGGGGTCACTGGGAACACAGGGTGCTCTGGGGTCACTGGTCAACACAGGATGCTCTGGGGTCACTGGGAACACAGGATGCTCTGGGGTCACTGGGGACACAGGATGCTCTGGGGTCACTGGGAACACAGGATGCTCTGGGGTCACTGGTCAACACAGGATGCTCTGGGGTCACTGGGAACACAGGAATGCTCTGGGGTCACTGGGAACACAGGATGCTCTGGGGTCACTGGGAACACAGGATGCTCTGGGGTCACTGGGAACACAGGATCCTCTGGGGTCACTGAGAACACAGGGTGCTCTGGGGTCACTGGTCAACACAGGATGCTCTGGGGTCACTGGGAACACAGGATGCTCTGGGGTCACTGGGAACACAGGATGCTCTGGGGTCACTGGGAACACAGGATGCTCTGGGGCCACTGGGAAACACAGGGTGCTCTGGGGTCACTGGGAACACAGGGTGCTCTGGGGTCACTGGGAACACAGGATGCTCTGGGGTCACTGGGAACACAGGATGCTCTGGGGTCACTGGGAACACAGGATGCTCTGGGGTCACTGGGAACACAGGATGCTCTGGGGTCACTGGGAACACAGGATACTCTGGGGTCACTGGGAACACAGGGTGCTCTGGGGTCACTGGTCAACACAGGATGCTCTGGGGTCACTGGGAACACAGGATGCTCTGGGGTCACTGGGAACACAGGATGCTCTGGGGTCACTGGGAACACAGGATGCTCTGGGGTCACTGGGAACACAGGGTGCTCTGGGGTCACTGGGAACACAGGGATGCTCTGGGGTCACTGGGAACACAGGATGCTTTGGGGTCACTGGGAACACAGGATGCTCTGGGGTCACTGGGAAACACAGGATGCTCTGGGATCACTGGTAGGGATGAGCCGAACACCCCCCAGTTCGGTTCGCACCAGAACCTGCGAACGGACCGAAAGTTCGCACGAACGTTAGAACCCCATTGACGTCTATGGGACTCGAACGTTCGAAATCAAAAGTGCTCATTTTAAAGGCTAATTTGCATGGTATTGTCCTAAAAAGGGTTTGGGGACCCGGGTCCTGCCCCAGGGGACATGTATCAATGCAAAAAAAAAACGTTTAAAAACAGCCGTTTTTTCGGGAGCAGTGATTTAATGATGCTTAAAGTAAAAAAAAAAAAAAAGTGAAATATTCCTTTAAATATCGTACCTGGGGGCTGTCTATAGTATGCCTGTAAAGTGGCACGTGTTTCCCGTGCTTAGAACAGTCCCTGCACAAAATGACATTTTTAAAGGAAAAAAAGTCATTTAAAAATGCTTGCGGCTTTAATGTAATGTCGGGTCCTGGCTATATGGATGAAAATCAGTGAGACAAATGGCATGGGTACCCCCCAGTCCATTACCAGGCCCTTTGGGTCTTGTATGGATATTAAGGGGAACCCCGCACCCAAATTAAAAAGAGGAAAGGTGTGGGGCCACCAGGCCCTCTGAACAGCAGTATACAGGCGGTGCAAACAAGACAGGGACTGTAGGTTTGTTGTTAAGTAGAATCTGTTTGTCATTTTGAACGGGTACATTTTTAACGTGTTTAGCTCCAGCCAAAAAATCTATTTTAAGCTTTTTGGAAAACATAGGGAAGGGTTATCACCCCTGTGACATTTGTTTTGCTGTCTGTGCTCCTCTTCAGAAGATTTCACCTCACTTTTTAGTCCCAATGACAAATGTTTTTTGAAAATTTGGGGTTTTTTGTGGAACAAGGATTGGAAAGCATCAGTGGAAAGGAGAAAAGTTTTTCCCATATTAACTCTTACAGGAGAGAATTTCCCTTCCTAGGGGTAGATTTCATCTCACTTCCTGTTGTCTCCTTCCGTTTGCAAGTAGGAGTCGTTTGTAAGCTGGAGGTTTGAAAGTAGGGGCCTGCCCTATATACAGAAATTTGGGCCTTAGGTGTTGTTGTGGCCACAACACTGTAAGCCCTCACAGGGCCCTGCTGTGAAATATTAGATCAAGAATTGTAATTACATGCCCCTGTTGAACAGAGGCAGAAAAATTGGGCCTTTGGTGGTGGTGGTGGTGCTGGTGGCACAACACTGTAAGTCCTCACAGTTACTCTTGGTGGGCGCAGAAACAGGCCCTGCTGTGAAATATTAGATCAGGAATTCTAATTACATGTCCCTGTTGAACAGGGGCTGAAAAATTAGGCCTTAGGCACTGGTGCTGGTGCCACAACACTGCAACCCCTCACAGATACTCTAGTTGGAGCGCAGGAACTAGCCCTGCTGCAAAGAATTGCATCAAAAATTGTAATTACAATTACGAATACGAGGATCCTTCCGCAGGCTTTGCAGGATCAGGGAGGCCATGCAGCGTAGGTTTGCTGAGGCATTCGATCCGGAGTCCTCTGGGTCACTAAGGACGACAAGATCCGCAGCCACCTCCTCCCAGCCACGTACATGTCCATGTGTTTCTTGGGACTCTAAATGATCCCTTAAAGACTGCTGCTGATGGGGAGTGCCAGGCTCCACCTCCATACTGACACAATCCTCCTCCTCGTCTTTTTCCTGTGTGATCGGCGGGCACGCAGGAACACTGTCTGGATAAAGGGGGCCTTGAGAGCTAAGGAAGTCCTCCTCTTCCTGCCTCTGTTCTACATCAAGTGCCCTGTCTATTATTCCACGCAGTGTGTGCTCCAATAGGTGGACAAGGGGGACAGTGTCACTGTTGCATGCACTGTCACTGCTCACCATCCTCGTGGCCTCCTCAAATGGTGACAGGACAGTGCATGCATCCCTGATCATGGCCCACTGGCGTGGGGAAAAAAAACAAGCTCCCCTGTCCTGGTGCCATAGTCACACAGGTACTTATTGATGGCCCTCTGCTGCGTGTGCAGCCGCTGCAGCATGGCCAACGTTGAGTTCCACCTGGTGGGCATGTCACAGATTAGGCGGTTCTTGGGCAGGTTAAATTCCTTTTGGAGGTCTGCCATCTGAGCACTGGCATTATATGACAGGCAGAAATGCACACAGACTTTCCTGGCCTGCCTCAGGACATCCTGTAAGCCCGGGTACCTGCCCAAGAACCGCTGCACCACCAAGTTAAGGACGTGAGCCAAACAGGGCACATGGGTCATTTGTCCCTGTCGGAGGGCGGAGAGGAGGTTGGTGCCATTGTCGCAAACCACCATTCCTGCCTTAAGTTGGCGTGGTGTCAACCACCTCTGAACCTGCCCCTGCAGAGCTGACAGAACCTCTTCCCCAGTGTGGCTCCTGTCCCCCAAGCACACCAGCTCAAGCACCGAATGGTATCTTTTGGCCTGCGTACTTGCGTAGCCCCTTGAACGGCTATGGAGCACCGCTGGTTCCGAGGACAAAGCACAGGAAGAGGCCATGGAGGAAGAAGAAGAGGGGGTGGAGGAGAGAGGTGTGTCACAATCATTAGTAGTGGCATTTTGGAGGCGTGGTGGCGGAACAACCTCCAACACTACTGCACCTTGTCCTGCATCCTTCCCCGCTGCCAGCAGAGTGACCCAATGCGCCGTGAAACTTAGGTAACGTCCCTGTCCATGCCTGCTGGACCATGAGTCAGGGGTAATATGCACCTTACCGCTAACCGCCCTGTCCATCGAGGCCAAGACATTGCCTTCCACATGCCCGTAGAGAGCCGGAATCGCCTTCCGTGAGAAAAAGTGGCGTTTGGGTACCTGCCACTGAGGAACCGCACATTCCAAAAACTCACGGAAGGGGACAGAGTCTACCAACTGAAAAGGTAGCAGTTGAAGTGTTAGCAATTTTGCCAAGCTAGCATTCAACCGCTGGGCATGTGGATGGCTGGGAACGAACTTCTTTCGGCGGTGCAGTAGCTGGGGCAGGGAAATTTGCCTGGTACAATCTGACGTCAGTGTACCGAAAGCAGATTGCCCACAAGTACTTGGCTGTGACACACCTAATTCTACACCTTCATTCCTCTCAGTGCAGGTCTCAGAGAGTACTGAAGGTATTAGTGGGGTTGGAGATCTCAGCTGATGAGGAGCAAGGAGAGGTCCTCTTTGTTCTTTGGTGTGGGTCTTTCAGATATGCTTGCCAACAAACTGCATGGCAGGTCAACATATGTCTGGTCAAGCATGTGATGCCCAAGTGGGAGATGTTTTGGCCACGCGAGATCCGTTTGAGACATATGTTGCAAATAGCAGCGGTGCGATCTGATGCACTTGTCTCAAAAAAGGCCCACACCAAAGAACTTTTGGAATAACGCGCAGAGACAGCAGCACCCTGCACATGTGGAGCTTTGCGGTGTGATGCAGTCAGTGTGTTGCCCTTAGGCTGGCCCCTGCAGGGCATCCTGCCTCGTTGCTGATGTGCCTCCTCCTCTCTCCTATCAGGCACCCACGTTGAGTCAGTGACCTCATCATCCCCTCCCTCCTCATCACTGGAGCAAACCTGGCAGTATGCTGCAGCAGGGGGGGGCATGACTGCCAGATTGCTGTCCTTCTTGGACACCCCCTCTGTCCATGCTCACGTTGCTGCCTTCATCTAGCTCAGTATCATCATCAGAGCCTTCTAAACGCTGGGCATCCTTCTGGAGCATGTACCCAACACTGTGGTCAAACAGTTCGAGGGACTCCTCAGGAGGACATGGTGGGGCTAGGGAAGGAGTCACTGATGCCATTGAGCCGAGGGAAGAGGCTGCGTTGGCAGCTGCTTTGCCAGACAAAGTACCCTGAGCATGGGTGAGGGAGGATGAGGAGAATGAGGACGGCTTGATCATCCACTCGACCAAGTCTTCCGCATGTTGCGGCTCAACACGGCCAGCTGCCGAAAAAAAGGCCAAGCGTGTCCCACGGCCACGTGCTGTTGAGGATGCACCGTCTCCACAACCAGCACCATTGCCTCTAGACACAGAGCCTGCTTGCCCTCTTTTATTGGCTTGTGACTGTCTGCCTCTCCTTGTTGGCCTTCCAGACATACTAATGGCCTGTAGCTGCACTAAGCTGGGAGATATATATATATATATATATATATACTGATACTGCAGCTAGCAAAATCAACTGCCTGCCTACAGTATGAGAACACCACCAACCTTCTACAGGTAGCTTTAGCTGAACACTGTGCAGAGGTCGCACTACACTAACGTGTAAATACTTTAGCTGCCTGCAGTAGTGATAGGATCAGGAAAACACCACCAACCTTCTACAGGTAGCTTTAGCTAAACACTGTGCAGAGGTCGCACTACACTAACGTGTAAATATTTTAGCTGCCTGCGGTAGTGGTAGGATCAGGAAAACACCACCAACCTTCTACAGGTAGCTTTAGCTAAACACTGTGCAGAGGTCGCACTACACTAACGTGTAAATATTTTAGCTGCCTGCGGTAGTGGTAGGATCAGGAAAACACCACCAACCTTCTACAGGTAGCTTTAGCTGAACACTGTGCAGAGGTCGCACTAAACTAACTTGTAGCTTTAGCTGAACACTGTGCAGAGGTCACACTACACTAACTTGTAGTTTTAGCTGAACACTGTGAGGAGGATGCACTACACTAACTTGTAGCTTTAGCTGAACACTGTGAGGAGGACGCACTACACTAACTTGTAGCTTTAGATGAACACTGTTCAGAGGACGCACTACACTAACTTGTAACTTTAGCTGAACACTGTGCAGAGGTTGCACTAAACTAACTTGTAGCTTTAGCTGAACACTGTGCAGTGGTCGCACTAAACTAACTTGTACCTTTAGCTGAACACTGTGCAGAGGACGCACTACACTAACTTGTAGCTTTAGATGAACACTGTTCAGGGGACGCACTACACTAACGTGTAGCTTTAGCTGAACACTGTGCAGAGGTCACACTAAACTAACTTGTAGCTTTAGCTGAACACTGTTCAGAGGACGCACTACACTAACTGTAAATAGTCTAGCTGCCTGACTGTGGTACTAATAGGATCAAAAGAAAACCAGCAATTTTCTTCAGGTAGCTGTAAAAACTGGTAAAAGACAAACCTGCCTGTCAGTAGGAAGATAACAGGAACGGATCTAGCTAAACTGAATACAGTGTATATATATATATATATATATAACACCTGGGATGCATATATATACACAATACACTGTAAGTGCAGCTAACTGACTGACTGTCCTGCCTAATCTATCTAACGCAAATGAAATGACATTGTCTCTCTCTCTCTCTCTAAGCATGCCGGAACACACTACACAGGGCCGCTGTGCAGGCGGCCTTATATAGTGTGGGGCGTGTTCTAAACCCCCTGAGCCATAATTGGCCAAAGCCACCCTGGCTTTGGGCAATTACAGCTCTCTCTACTGACGGCGCTGTGATTGGCCAAGCATGCGGGTCATAGTGCATGCTTGGCCAATCATCAGCCAGCACTGCGATGCCGCAGTGAATTATGGGCCGTGACGCGCCACACGAATTTGGCGCGAACGGCCCATATCGTTCGCAATTCGACGAACGGTCGAACAGACGATGTTCGTGTTGAACATGGGTTTGACTCGAACACGAAGCTCATCCCTAGTCACTGGGAACACGGGATGCTCTGGGGTCACTGGGAACACGGGATGCTCTGGGGTCACTGGGAACACGGGATGCTCTGGGGTCACTGGGAACACGGGATGCTCTGGGGTCACTGGGAACACGGGATGCTCTGGGGTCACTGGGAACACAGGGTGCTCTGGGGTCACTGGGAACATGGGGTGCTCTGGGGTCACTAGGAACACAGGGATGCTCTGGGGTCACTGGGTGATACATGCTGGCAGCTGGTGTAGAGGACATAAGGCACAAGAAGACAGGTAAAGTACAGCAGCAGAGGGCTCAAACTCTGAACCACACACCACTTTGTAACCACACACCACTCTGGCCATGTGCCAGAGAGAAGATCCAATGGTTGATTGGGGGTGAGGTCAGGTACGCCCCTCCCCTTCTTCTGATGAGGGGTGTGGCTGCTACTCAGCTCTGCCAGCACAGAACACTGGAGGAGGGAAGGCAGAACGCAGCCTTTACACTAGGAGAAAAAATTGAGTTTCCAAACAAAAAACAATCATAAGATATGGACTATAAAGACTAAGAGACAAAAAAGGAGTGAGGCCTTAATCTGGCACAGTCAGTGGCAAACTATGGATAACGTTGGTGAAATTTGGTGTCAGGAAGGGGAGGGGTAAGGAAAATGGCCAGTAGCTTTTTAGTCCGCCTCCCAACTGACAGTCAGGTCAACTGACTGTATAGCACAGGGCAGCTCTAAAAAATGAGTGTAGCAAATCATATATAGAGGAAAATATCTGTACAGCACTGTGGCCTTACAGCGCTGGGGTCATGGCTTCATTCCCACCAGTACTGTGCATGGATTGTAGGCTCTTCCTTGCCTGCATGGCTCTCTTCCTTGGGTTTTAGTTTTCATAGTGAAGCCACAAACATACCAGCCGAGCAATCAGCTCTGGTTCAGGGAATGTTTTGGAAAACTATCAGCTTCTGTGCTGAGTTGTCTGGAGTGAATGGCTTTGTGTACTCTGAATTAGTTGGAAATATATAAATGAATATGAGTTTGATGGACTTCTCTCTCTCCAGATGTTACGGAGGTTACAGAGATGGTTTTCCGGCTCACAATGTGGTGACTCCTCGGGATTTTGGTTATGGAGCGGTGAAGGATCTGATCCAATATACAGCCTGGAAGGATATGAAGTCATACATCAGTCCTGGTGAGAACTGTAATGTCAATGGCTTGCCTCTCACAGCTATTAGCTTTCAATGCCACCAATCATGTTTGCTTTTTGTCATGTGTGGGCGCGATCTATAGGACTTGCCTAAGTCACTGTTGTATTATTCTTAAACATTATATGAAAGAACACATCTCTGGCATCCCTTTATATATGCATCCCTGTTGGCCAGTGTGCAATTTGCTCATCAGTTGTTTGAATACTTAGAGTATACACAAGCAACCGATCAACGGATTGCACAGTTAAAGTCAGCAGCACCCACTAGCCAGCAGGGAAGAACATGCATGTCTAAAGGGATGCTATGGATTTGTTCTTTCTTATAACGCTGAAGACAGGGTGCTGTGATATTTACAGGCTCCTGTCCACCAAACATGATCTTGCTACAGAGCAAAGGCCAGCAAAAAGACTCAATGATGATGTCACTGGGTCTCAAGAAGTGATATTTCTTGGGAATGAAATGATTCGATTGATAAATTTGAATTGCATGTTGCTCGTAGGAGGGGGTAAAAGGGGCTTCCTGTTTAATCTAAATTGTCTAGTCTCCCATGATGTGCAAGCATTGAGATCTTACCACCATAGACCCCAAGAGGTATGAGGAGCCACTAGGTCAGTGGTTCTCGACCTGGGGGTCGGGACCCCGTCGGGGGTTGAATGACGATTTGCCAGGGGTTACTGAATCCTGGGCTGTTCCTGAAGCCCGCACAGCTCTCCCAGCCTTTTCGCAGCCACCCAGCGTGGCTGTCCCTGGAGCCCGTGGCCGCCCACTCAGCCTCTTCACAGCCGCCCATTCAGTTCACGGCATGGCTGGGGGGCAGAGACTAGAGGTCAGCTGACTGGTGAGGAATGTGAAGTGGGAGGGGTTGGAGGAGACCCTATCTCCTGATTTCAGCATAGGTGCCACTGCTGCGAGACACCAAAGAGCCGGAGACACGGTGAAGCCGGAGACACAGTAACACTACCTGTGATTAGAGTTGCCATTAAAAGTCCCCACTACAGTTCTCAGATCAGCAGATGACCTTGATCAAGAGCACCTAAGTTGGCTGATCAGAACTCCCCCCATCACTGCCACTGATCCCACGCCCCACCAGCACTGCTATTCATCCCAACTCCCCACCAGTACTGCCACTCATCCCAACTCTCCACTAGCACTGCCACTCATCCCAATTCTCCACCAGCACTACCACTCATCCCAACTCCCCATCAGCACTGCTACTCATCCCACCCCCAACCAGCACTGCCACTCATCCCAACTCTCTACCAGTACTGCCACTCATCCCAACTCCCCACCAGTACTGCCACTCATCCCAACTCCCCACCAGTACTGCCACTCATCCCAACTCTCCACTAGCACTGCCACTCATCCCAACTCTCCACTAGCACTGCCACTCATCCCAACTCCCCACCAGCACTGCCACATATCCCAGCTCCCCATCAGCACTGCCACTCATCCCAACTCTCCACCAGCACTGCCACTCATCCCAACTCTCCACCAGCACTGCTCACTCATCCCAACTCCCGACCAGCACTGCCACTCATCCCAACTCTCCACCAGCACTGCCACTCATCCCAACTCTCCACCAGCACTGCTCACTCATCCCAACTCCCGACCAGCACTGCCACTCATCCCAACTCTCCACCAGCACTGCTCACTCATCCCAACTCCCGACCAGCACTGCCACTCATCCCAACTCCCCGTCAGCACTTCCACTCATCCCATTCCCCCCATCCCCCACCAAAGAGTAAGAGAAGGAATAAAAATAGAGAATACATGGAAGGGAGAGGAAAATAGGGGGAGGAACAAAGAAAAAGGCAAAGAATAAGAATAGGATAACAAGAAAGACGGCTAGAAAGAGGTATGGGGGGGGGGGGGGGACGACAAGAAATTAGGATAGAGAGAGATAAAAAAGGGAAAGAAAGGAGAACAAAGAGAAAGAGTGGTACATCCTAAAATGTACCATAAGGGTTTTTAATACTGTACTAGTGGAAGGGACTCAGGAAGCGCTAATATCCATGGGTTAGGGGCGCAAATTACTTGTCTTGTCTTGGGTGCTGAGAACCCACGCTATGAAAATTGTACGGTTAAGGGTCCCCACAACTTGGGAAATTTTATCAAGGGGTCACGGCACTAGAGTGGTTGAGAACCACTGCACTAGGTGGTTTAACTCTCCAGCATCCAGCACAAATGAAAGATTTGGGTGGGGTGACCCTTTAAATGTTTGCTAGAGTAGGTAGAGTCCAAATAGTCTTACCTGTCTTGATCTTCCAATAACTTGTCCTTAACTCTCTTCTAGCATTACCGAATATAATTATGGATCCTACTACAGCTCACCTTAACCTAGTGCTCAAATTGAGCACCACTGCACTAGGTGGTTTAACTCTCCAGCATCCAGCACAAATGAAAGATTTGGGTGGGGTGACCCTTTAAATGTTTGCTAGAGTAGGTAGAGTCCAAATAGTCTTACCTGTCTTGACCTTCCAATAACTTGTCCTTAACTCTCTTCTAGCATTACCGAATATAATTATGGATCCTACTACAGCTCACCTTAACCTAGTGCTCTCCGAAGATCTGACCGGTGTGCGGTACAGCGACACCAAGCAATCCTTGCCGGAAAACCCACGCCGCTTCGACTACTGCTGTTGCGTCCTGGGCACCGAGGGCTTCTCCAGTGGTCGCCATTACTGGGTGATCGACGTCACCAACAAGACCAAGTGGAACCTTGGTGTGGCCAAGGAGTCTGTTAACCGGCGAGGTGGGATCACTTTGTCTCCTGAGAATGGCTTCTGGATCCTGTGGCTGAGGAACGGCCATGAATTCAAAGCCTTGGACGTCCCCTACCGGGCTCTAACCTTGAGAAGCAAACCACAACGAGTTGGGATATACCTAGACTACGAGGGCGGCGTGCTCTCCTTCTACAATGCCGATGACATGACTCACATCTACACCTTCGTTACCTCCTTCTCCGAGAACATCTACCCATATTTTTGCCCATGCCTCAATGATTCCGGGAAGAACGGAGGTCCGCTGAAGGTCCTTCACCACATACCATGACATGGAGTCAAGGTCAGAAACAAGGGATCAATCTCGTGAACCATTCCATCGCTATTCAGTGTCCTTTGACAAATAATCATTATTAGGAACAGTTCTTAATCTCCAAGTATTTTCACGCTCTCATCCTCTTCCTCTGCTGGCACATAATTGTCTACTATCGGTGTGTTCATTTCAAGGAATTTTCCTCCATTAACTTGGTTTTCCTGACTCACCTCTATATACTACACTGTACGGTTCCAGCTTTTTGGAACGCTGCTCTCGATTGGTTTGCTGTAAGGTCCTTCCTACTTTTCTGATGCCTCACAAGCTCCGCCTTACTTTTCTGATGTATCACAAGCAACTCCTCCTTTTTCTAATGTATTAGAAGCTCCTCCCACTCATAGGATGCCTCACCAGCCCCTCCTACTGTTTTTTACATGGGGCTCAAAGCCTCTTCTGTTGTTGAAGGTGGAAATCCCATCATGCTTGAGGAATTGGCTGGTCCATGCATGCTCACTCTGTTGCACATAAGCTTTGAAGTACCCTTTGCAAGGGAAGAGATTTGCAGTCCCACGCTTCCCAGACCACAAAGTGAAATTGTTGGAGGTGGAGTTTACCTACTGTGAACTGCGAATGTGTGTATACTATCCAAACAGAAAAGGCCGAAGGAGACAAAGTGACAAAATTTGTGGGATGTTGAGGAGACGTACAGCAAAATCAGGTCAACGGTTATATGGATGATAATGGTCATAGGGGTGAAGCTTGATGACTGACACAAATGTACACCGGGGTGTAGTTACCCTTTAAGATATATTTTTTCACCAGATGTGGTCATTTTGAAGCATTGGGTAATACGGTATGTGAAAGAACACAGCCAGTCAACTCACTAGGATCTGGTGACATCCTTGGCTGAAGTTAGAAAGTGTTAGAAAGTGTCCTCCTTCCTTGTAGAGGGACATGTACACTTCAATAATGATGGAAGGAGCTTGTGCATTGTCATTACCTTACACACAAATTTCTCAATAAACATTTGATTGGAAGGAAATGCTTGTTACCATTGTTTTACTTTGTCAACATTTTAGCATGGAAACCACATCAACTTGAACCCGACCCTTAAAATGAACCCTGAAACTTGCCCTAACCTTAAACTAGAGCTCAACCCTTAAAATTAACCCTGAACTTCAACCTAACCCTAAACTAGAACCCAATTCCTAAAACTAACCCCGAACCTCAATCTGACCATAAACCAGAACACAAACCCTAAACCTAACTTTGAACTTTAAACTGACCCTAAACCAGAGCCCAAAACCTAAGACTAACCCTGAACCTCAACCTAACCTTAAACCAGAGCCCAGCCCCTAAAATTAAACCTGAACCTCAACCCAACCCTAAACCAAAGCCCAAAACCTAAAACTAATGCTGAACCTCAACCTAACCTTTAAACCAGAGCCCAAACCCTAAAATTAAACCTGAACCTCAACCTAACCCTAAACCAGAGCCCAAAACCTAAAACCAATGCTGAACCTCAACCTAACCTTTAAACCAGAGCCCAAACCCTAAAATTTAACCTAAACCTCAACCTAACCCTAAACCAGAGCCCAAAACCTAAAACTAACTCTGAACCTCAACCTAACCTTTAAGCAAGAGCCCAAACCCTAAAATTAAACCTGAACCTCAACCTAACCCTAAACCAGAGCCCAACTCCTAAAACTAACCCTGAACCAAAGCCCATTCCATAAAACGAATCACAAATCTCAATCTAACCTTCAAACTGAGCCCAACTGCTAAAATTAAACCCCAGCCTAACCCTAAACCAGAGCCCAACTCTTAAAACTAAACCTGAACCTCAACCGAACCTTAAAACGGAGCCCAACCTCCTAAAACTAAAACTAAACCAGAGCTCAAGCCTTAAAACTAACCCTGAACTGTAACCTCACCCTAAACCAGGGCCCAACCCCTAAAACTAACCCTGAAACTCAACCTAAGCCTAAACCAGACCAACCTCCTAAAACGAAACCTTAATCTAACACTAAATTAGAGCCCAAACCCTACACCAACCCTAAACCTCAACCTAACCCTAAAACAGAGCGAAACTGCTAAAACTAACCCTGAACCTCAACTGAACCTTAAAACAGATCCCAACTGCTAAAACGAAAACCGTACCTCAACCTAAACTTAAAACTGAGCCCAACCTCCTACAACTAACCAAGTCCAACCTCTAAACCTAAACATCAGTTTAACCCTAAACCAAAACCTAATTCCTAAAGACTGTATATCTAATTCCCTCAATATTGTCCCTTCTAAGCTGCTGACCGTGGTTAAAGTCTAAGTTTACCTAAAACTACAAACAGAAAAATCAGGACAAGGGACATAACGTACAGTTAGTAGGATGTGCCTCTTGTAATGATTCTTTTCCTTTCAGCAGAAATCTTCTTCCATCCACTGAGGGAATGCTGTATGCTGTCCTCTACTGGTTCTCTTGTCAATAACCATCTGATATGAAAAAAATCTTTTATGCTGCCCTCTAGTGGTTCTCTTGTTAATCACCATCTGAGTGTATGATGCCTTCTACATGTGATCTTGGTAATAACCATCTGATATGAGGAGATGGTGTATACTACCCCCTACTGGCTCTCTTGTTAATAACCACCTGATATAAGTAAATGATGTACTGTATGCCGCCCTCTGCTAGTTCTCTTGGAAATAACTATTGGAAACGTGAAAATTATGTATGCCGCCCCATAATATAACATAATGGTTCACTTGTTAATAATCATCTGATATGAGTAAATGATGTATGCCGCCCCCCTACTAGTTCTAATCTCTTGGTAATAACCATCTGATATGAGGCAATACTGTATGCCGCCCTCTATTGGTTCTCTTGGTAATAACCATCTGATATGAGAAGATGGTATATGTTGCCCTCTACGGGTTCTCTTGGTAATAACTATTGGAAATGAGAAAATGGTGTATGCCGCCCTATACTGGTTCCCTTGTTAGTAATTATCTGATATGAGGGTATGGTGTATGCCGCCCTCTACTGGCGCTCTTGTTAATAACCTTCTGATATAAGGAAATGGTGTATGATGCCCTCTACTTGTTCTCTTGGTAATAACCAAATGTTACATGCCGCCCTCTAGTGGTTCTATTGTTCCATGTTCAATATTTTTTATTGATTTTAGGAAATTAATAGTACAAAAAGGCACGAGGAAATAGTATAAAAGAACCCACTCCAGGGAAATACATTAGGATAGCAATATATGTGACCAGAGAGTATTGAGGTTCTCTTGTTAATAACCATCTGATATGGCTAGATGGTGTATGCTGCCCTCTACAGGTTCTCTTGGTAATAACCATTGGATATGATAAAACTGTATGCCACCCTCTACAGCAGGGATATGCAATTAGCGGACCTCCAGCTGTTGCAAAACTACAAGTCCCATCATGCCTCTGCCTCTGGGTGTCATGCTTGTGGCTGTCAGAGTCTTGCTATGCATCATGGGACTTGTAGTTCTGCAACAGCTGGAGGTCCGCTAATTGCATATCCCTGCTCTACAGGTTCTCTTGTTAGTAACCATCTGATATGGGGAGATGGTGTATGCTGCCCTCTATAGGTTCTCTTGGTAATAACCTTTGGATATGAGAAAACTGTATGGCAACCTCTGCAGGTTCTCTTGTTAGTAAGCATCTAATATGGGAAGATGGTGTATGCCACCCTCTACTGACTCTCTTGTTAATAACCATCTGATATGAGGAAATGGTGTATGTTCCCTTTACAGGTTCTATTGTTAATAACCATCTGAGGAGATGGTGTATGCCGCCCTCTACTGGCTCTCTTGTTAGTAACCATCTGATATAGGGGGATAGTGTATGCCGCCCTCTACTGGCTCTCTTGTTAGTAACCATCTGATATAGGGGGATAGTGTATGCCGCCCTCTACTGGCTCTCTTGTTAGTAACCATCTGATATAGGGGGATAGTGTATGCCGCCCTCTACTGGCTCTCTTGTTAATAACAATCTGATATGAGAAAATGGTGTATACTGCCCTCTACTGGTTCCTTTGGGGTAACATGCTTTGTGAAGAATTACCTACAATGCTTACAGGGGAATATTTATAAAATAAAGCTAAATCCAGGCTATGACTTCATTCACGTGGCTGCAGACGGCTGTACACTGCCAGAACTTAGGGTATTTGTACGGCCAGAAATCACAGGCGTACTCTGCGGCCATCAGTTTATTCAAATCAGTGTCAGGTTGGCAGACGCCATTACACATTCCATGCAGTTAGGGACAGATGAGTGGCCCTGGATGCAGACTGTCTGTGTCCTGGGTCACTCATCTCCTCCTGCCATTGGTGCAATTATTTAATATTATTTGGTGGCCATGCTTGAATGAGGTAGACGGTGTGTGTGTATTAAGATTCCAAGCTCATCCCCATTTGCAGCGCTGTATTAGCACTCTTTCCAGCAGCTGGCCCAAGGCGTTTATTCATAAATGTTTTATTGTATTTATTTATTGCATATGTATGAGGACATATTCATCATCCCCTTCTCCACCCTTCTGTTCATCTACCTCATGCAGTACAAAGACCTGGCCTCCATGGGTCGGACTTGTTTTTCTGCACATCCCACAGATGCTGGATTTAACTGAGATCTGGAGAATTTGGGGGCTAAGTCAAAACCTCCAACTTGCTGTGTTCCTCAAAACATTCTTGAATTTATCAGGCCAGACCACCTTCTTCCATTGCTCTGTGGTCCAGTTCTGATGCCCATTGTAGGCACTTTTGGCTGTGGATACGGGTCAGCATGGACACCGTGACCGGTCTGCGACTACACAACCCCATACACAACAAACGCCGATCCTCTGTGTGTTCTGACACCTTTCTATCAGAACCAGCATTCACCATATCAGCAATTTGACCTACAGCAGCTCTTCTATTGAATGGGACTACACAGGCCAACCTTTGCTCCTCAAGTACCTCAGTGAGCCTTGGCCGCCCATGATCCTCAATGGGTTGACCATTTTTCTTTCCTTGGACCACTTTTGGTTGGTCCTGACCACTGCAGACTGGGAACATCCCACCAGAGCTGCAGCTTTGGAGTTGCCCTGACCCAGTCGTCTACCCATTATAACGTGCATAGCTTCCAACTGTCCCTGATTTCGAGGGACTGTCCCTGACTTGAAGCAATGTCCCTCATTCCTCCTCATTTGTCCCTCATTTTGGTCTGATCTATAGAGTTGATAATAAAATGCACTTTTTATCTATCAAAAAGTGTTTTCCAGCCCTAAACCTTTCATCTGATCTCTAAATTGCTGCATTTGTAAATTCCAAAAGCCAATATAAAGGAATAGTAATAGTAAAAAAAGCACTTGTGGGTTTAACCAATCTTGTTTTTTGTACATTTCTCCTTTAAGGGGGCGTGGCAAGGGGTGTGTCCTATGCCTGAATACTTTTTCTGATAGGTGTCCCTCATTCCCATCTTAAAAAGTTGGGAGGTACGCAATGTGGCCCTTTGTCAGAGTCCTTCAAATCCTTACACCTGCCCATTTTTTTCTGCTTTGAACATATCAACTTCAGGGACAACATGTTCACTTGCTGTGCAATATATCCCACCCACTTTCAGATGCCATTGTCATGAGATAATCAATGTTATTCACTTTACCTGTCCTCATGTTATAGAAGATAAGGGGACTGGAGGACCTCAATTACGAGGGAATGACTGCAAACATTAAACTTATTCTCCCCCTGGGTAGAAGGTTCTTCATTGATAGAGCGGTAACTTCCTTCCACAATCGGTGGTGTCAGTGGGAATTGTTGATAATTTAAAAAAAAACCTTAGATGGGCATCTTAGTGAATGTAATATGAAGGGAAATGGTATTGGCCTAAACACACACCCACACAGGATGGACTGGTGTCTTTATTCAACCTTACCAACTACGTAACTGATCGATGTATACCAACAGTACTGTGTTTCAATAAACCTCCACCTTTTGTTAACAAAAGCCCGTCTTGAGCTACAATCCAGTGACTTCTCCTAGGCTGAAATTAGACGTTATCAGTCTGCTGTGGGCAAGAGTAAGCATTTCCTCAGTCTCCTCTTCCCCAGTGATTATACTGCAACACTGTAACTTTGTAGAAAGCCGAAAGTTAAGAGACTTCAGTCCATAGCTACACAGATACCAGGATTTACATGACTGTGTCATCTCTGAGCCAGCACAATAAGTAAAATAGATGGTGACCCTGAATGATTACTGAACAAAGATGACTCCGTCCTTCTGGAGAGTCAGGGGGGGAAGTACTGTGATCTCTGTGGTGATAAATACCTGGAAGGGTTACATTGTCACACTGACTCTCATTTCAGCATGTTGGGAACGGAATCTAATGATTGGTCCAGTTTAAGTAATGGTAGCATCTGGCTCCGTGGTGGAGTTGTTTTATTGGATATTGATCAGAAGTGTAATCAATAACAGAGTCTCAGTCTGGCAGTGGTACATTGTACTTTGTATTTATTGTGATATTGACTACACCATCAATATTCTGGGACTGCTCTGAGCTACTTCCATCCCATATGCTGCACCTCCTTTGTTATTGTGTCCCATACGGGAGCCCAAACACCCCTCCTCCACCATCTAGTTGGGGACCCTCCTCATCTTCATCTGGCTGGCCCGCAGAGTCTCAGGGAAGTCCACCCAGGTAAACCAGGAAAAAGCATGCTGAAGCAATTTCATTGCTTTGTAGCGGCCATTAAGTCCAACGCCGCCGCAGCTCTGCGAATGGTACCAGAAGCCGCCGCCCCAGTAGGCCGCGCAGTTCTGGACGTCCCCATCTTGGTCATTGTCATAAGTGGAGAACATGTAACCGACGTGATCAGACAAGGCATCACCTGGGCAAAGGAAAGACACTGTCAGCTTATTTCACTGTCCCATGAGTCCTGCCCTCCAACCAAAATTCTTTATATCTGTTTGTTGCGGAAGGAGTGGGGAAGGGTTAGCTCCTCTGCCAAGTTTTGATTGTTTGAAAAAGAGAACGCCAACGTATGGTTGACAGTCCTTATGAAGTTTACTTGTCACGGTGTTTCTGCAGGAAAAGCCAACTCATTTTGGGGTTCCTAGGGGGGCCTATATCAGGGTTACAAAGCAATAACCCATCTCTATAATATTCGAGTCCTGATTTATAATGACTCTATTAAAGAAATAATTGCTGGAGTCCCGCAGTTGTAGGTTGATGCCCCCATAGCCTCAATTCAATTTTGCACTTTACTAATAAAATTACAGCTGGGGGTTCTAATGGGTTCTGTGTTTCCCAATGACACCATGACCAAGGTGGGTTACCTGCTTCACCATCAGTGAACGCTCCCAGGTACAGCCTGTATCCATCGTTCTCCGGGTTCAGGGCGTTGCGAGAAAGGCTGAAGTTGCCATACTGGGCGAAGGATGTGTTGTTAGACATGTCTTTCAGGTCCACCCTCAATTCATACTCTCTTTTCATTGTCAACAAGTAAATGTTCTGTAACCCTGAAACCAAAATATAAAGATGGCAACATGTACAGACCAGAGCCCAGAGAAAGGTACCAAAACCCTATAAAAGTGTGCAAAGTCCCAAGACCCCCCTAGTCTACAATGTATTACAGGCAAATACTTATTAATGGAAAACCTGAGCCTGGGGCAAAGCACAAAAACCCCCTTGATGAAATTCACTGTACATTAAAAGGTCTCCCCATCACATGAGAGGCCCCCTTCAAGCCAGAGGTCCACCACCCATCAGTTCAGAGCTCCCTCCTTCAAGTCAGAGGTCCCCCGTCAATTTAGAGCTCCCCCTTCAAGTCAGAGGTCCCCCTCATCAGTTCAGAGCTCCCTCCTTCAAGTTAGAGGTCCCCCATAACTTTAGAGCTCCCCCTTCAAGTCAGATCTCCCCTTCAAGTCAGAAGTCCCCCATCACTTCAGAGCCCCCCTCCAAGTAAGAGGTTCTCCCATCACTTCAGAGCCCCCCCCCCTTTAAGTCAGAGGTCTTCTCTTCAGGTCAGAGGTCTTCCCTTCGAGTCAGAGGTCCCACCATCACTTCAGAGCCCAGCCCCCTTTAAGTCAGAGGTCTTCTCTTCAAGTCAGAGGTCTTCCCTTCGAGTCAGAGGTCCCACCATCACTTCAGAGCCTCCCCTCCAAGCCAGAAATTAGTCCCGTTATGTAACTAAAGTCTTAAAGAATACCAAATCATGAGTGGAAAAAAAAAAAGAATTGTTGCTTGTACATGATTGGATGATTGAAGTTCATACTTCTTCACCTCATTAACCATGGTTTGGAAAATTTGTATTTGCAAAGTGAAAATTGACTTTGCTAGATGAGTAGCCCATACTCAACCCCTCCTGCCATCGACTGATCCCAGATTGGGAAACATGTATAGCCTTGTCCAAACAATATGTGAGGAATGACGGGAGAGATTGGACAGATATTAGAGAAAAGAGTTTACCCAACCAGTACTCCCCATCGGCGTTCCCGAATCCATTGACATAGCCCTGCCATGATTGCTGGAAGTCCATCGAGCCATCCAGACGTTTCTGGAACACCTGCCAAGGAAGACCATGTCTGTATTAGAGTGAATCTATATTATAATCAGACTCAAACCCGTCCTAACTATCCGGCTTTCTGAATTCACAAGTACTAAAGTGTTGATGTCCTTAACCTTTTGGTGACCAATTACTAGAACTTAGGTCCCATCATCCCTGAAATAGGAAGAGTCCAGGCAGAGCTGTTGATTGGCTGGAGTTGGGATAACCTCAATCTCCAATCCCCTCTAGCCAGTGGTGTCTCCAGCTTTCATATTTAGGGGGGGGGAAATGGGAGGACAGGGACAAAAGTAGGGGGGGGACTATAAAATGCATATATATATATATATAGAGAGAGAGAGAGAGAGAGAGAGAGAGAGAGAGAGATATACTGGGGCCCTTTACTACGACCCCACAACGGGCCCTTTCACATGTTCTGCAGTGAGCTCCCTTCCTACTGTATTGGGGCCCCCCAGGGTGGCAGAAAAAAAGAGATATATGTCACCAGCATATCAAGAAAATATAAGGATCCAAAGCAGTGGGAGAACTATCAGGGTTGCAAAGGTTGTCTTGCCACCAGGCCCTGGTGTTCTGCCACTGTGGGGTTCCCCAGCCTCCTCTTGCTGTCCTGCCCCTGCTATTGACTGCTCTGGTCTGGCATCTCTTGGAATTTACAGGCTGGTTCTCCTGTCCTAAGGACGGGAGAAATCAGTCTGTTTTTTCAGTAACTGAGAGTCCTGGTGGAGTCCTTCCTGCAACTCGCTCTTCTCCCTGCCAATGAGGATGCAGGGGAAGGAGCAGATCGGGTGGCTGTGGTTGTGTGAGCGCTCGCATTATGCAGAGGGAGGGGGGAGGAATCACCCGCAGGAGCTGACTGGGGACTCTTTCCCTCTTAGACATTGATTTTTTGTAAAAAAAAAAAAAAAAAAATTTTATTGGGGGGGGGGGGGGCACATGGTGAGGCACAGCATAATGTTGGGGGGGTCAGGGCCCCCTCTGCCCCCCCCCCCTAGGTACGCCATTGCCTCCAGCAGAGATCATGTGACCAGTGCCTTGGAGTTCTGACATTTTCCAAAACTGTTTTTTGCCTAAAGGGACCACCTTGGTTCAGAAATCTATCCAATGAGCCAATGCAATGGGGTGGATTTACTAAAACTGGAGAGTGCATATTCTGGTGCAGCTCTGTTTAGAAACCAATCAGCTTCCAGGTTTTTTTGTCAAAGCTTAACTGAACAAGGTGAAGGTAGAAGCTGATTGGCTACCATGCAGAGCTGCCCCAGATTTTGTACTCTCCAGTTTTAGTGAATCCACCCCATTGCATTGGCTCATTGGATAGATTCACATTGCTTTCTGAGCCAATGTGGTCCCTTTAGGCAAAAAACAGCTTTGGAAAATTTCAGAACTCCAAGGCATTTAACCCCAATGTATCAATTTGACTTGATCACTTTTTTTCCATTACATCCATTGCTCCTAAAAAAAACCCTGTCACAAACGTAAAATTTTCAGGTAGCACAGAAAAATCGAATATTTTAAGTGCATACTTGCAGTGTTTTTCCTTTTCAAAGTGATTTTTTTTAATTCTCTTGCAATGTGCCTCCAAACTTTCTATACAATTACCTAAAACAACCCCCTCTCTACTTCAATGTCAGCCCTCTCCTCTACTTGGGATGTTTAATTACTGACTGTGTTGGTCCAGCTCCTCCACCCCTCCCTTCACCTTCCTATATAACCTTTTATGTATCTGCCAGGCGAGCAGTAAAGGGAAATATTACAGACTTGAGGGATACTGTATCTCTGAGTCTTCTGGGGCTTCTGGCCTTACTCTGGGCTTTTGGACACCCACACAAGGGAGGCTCTTACAGGAAAATAACATGCCTAAAATACATACAATGCAGATATAACGGGAAGATTGTTGTTGAAATGAATGGTCTGAGGACAGGGTCTCTTTAAGGCTTATGACATCAGCACAAACACTTTGGTGAATTATGAAATTACAGTAAATTCATTTTCTCTCCGCGTGGTCCATATTTTTCTCTCACCGTCCAGATCTTCCCATCGGTGGTTATGTCACAATAGACAGGCAGGGGGCGCTGTGCTCCTTGTGGGTAAATCGTATAAACACCCTTAGCTTGCTGGCCATGATCCCAAATCTCCTGACAGTCCAGCGGGAACCAGTCCACCTCCGGTTTATGTTTAATTGCTGAGGATAGGTTGAAGAAAACATAAATCACCAATGGATTGAACCAGAATATGGATATTCTTCCTTAGATGGTTACAGTTAAGATTTATATTGGTGCCCATAATTAGCTTTATTTGCTTCCCCTGAGAATCGCCCCGCAACAGAGATGTCTCCTGAGGTCTGACGTTCGCTTCTCCGTCAACTGCCTCACCCCTTCTGTCTCCACCCCATATGAACCTTTTCCTGCCACCGGGAGCAGGCCCTTTAAGAAATCTAAATGCTGGAGGCATTTCATGGGTTTCCCTGCCATGTGGTCACTGCGATTGGTTGCCACCGGGAGCCCATACTACCAGCTCTGGATTACGTTATCAACGTGGCAGCCACTCGCAGTGACCACTTGACTGGGACCCCACACTACCAGATCTCCATCACGTGATGAACGTGGCAGCCACCCACAGTGACCACTTGACTGGGAACCCACACTACCAGATCTCCATCACGTTATGAACGTGGCAGCCACTTGCAGTGACCACAGGACTAGGAGCCCATATTACCAGCTCCCAATCACATGATCAATGTGACAGTCATTCACAGTGACCACATAACCGGGAGCCCACACTACCAGCTCCCAATCACATGATCAATGTGGCAGCCAATCGCAATGAGCTTATGACCGGGAGGCTATACTACCAACTCTCAATCACGTCTTCAACATGTCAGCCACTTGCAGTGACCACATGACCAGGAGCCCATATTATCAGCTCTTAATCATGTGATTAATGTGACAGCCACTTGCAGTGACCACATGACTGGGAGCCCATTCTACCAGCTCTTAAACATGGCAACAACATGGCAGCCACTCACAGTGACCTTGTGACCAGGAGCTCATACTACCAACTCTCAATCATGTGATAAATGTGACAGCCACTCGCTGTGACCACATGACTGGGAGCCCATACTTCCAATTCCCATTCACATGATCAATGTGGCAGCCAATCACAATGACCTCATAAACGGGAGCCCATACTACCAGCTCTTGATCATGTCAACAACATGGCAGCCATTCACAGTGACCACATGACCAGGAGCCCATTCTACCAGCACTCAATCATGTGATCAGTGTGACAGCCACTTGCATTGACCCCATGACTGGGAGTCCATACTAGTAGCTCTCGGTCACTAGTGATCAATATGGCAGCCACTCGCATTGACCACATGACCAGGAGACCACACTACCAGCTCTCATCATGTGATCAACATGGCAGCCACTTGCAGTGACCCCATGACTGGAAGCCCATACTACCAACTCTCAATTGCAAGATCAACATGGCAGCTATCCGCAGTGACCACATGACCAGAAGCCCACACTACCAGCTCTCCATCATGTGGTCAACGTGGCAGCAACTTTCCGTGACCACATGACCAGGAGCGCATACTACTCATCTCTAGATCACATGATCAACATGACAGCTATCCGCAGTGACCACATGAATGGGAGCCCATACTACCAACTCTTAATCATGTGATTAACATGGCAGCCACTTGCAGTGACCACATGACCGAGGTGCCCATACAAACAGCTCCAGTTTGTTGCCAGTTGACTGTGAGCTGGCACTGACAGTGCTCAGGGTGCTTAGTGAGCGCCATTCCAGCACACCGTGGCGATGCTGGCAGATGCATATACAGTAAAACCTTGGTTTGAGAGTAACTTGGTTTGAGAGCGTTTTGCGAGACAAGCAACATTTTTAAATAAATTTTGACTTGATATACAAGCGATGTCTTGATATAAAGTAGCCTCATGTCACAGCTGAGAATAAAAGAGAAGAGAGGCGCCTCTAAGTGTAGCAATATGGTTACATTTAATGAAGGTCCAACATTTAGCAACTCACATGGCTGATGATTAAAACAGACACATCTAAGTATGGAGGCATCCGGGGTAAAGCTGTCCACAAACCATCCCCCACACTGCCATCGATGTCATCTCTTCCATGCTGCGCTCCACGAATGGTTCAAGCCTCGCTTTCAGATCACTCTAGTGCAGGGTAGTCTTCCCGATCACGATTACAGACTGACAGCGGTGAGAGCCGGCAGTGTGGAGGACGGTCTATGTGGACAGCTTTACCCCGGATGCCTGCATACTTAGATGTGCCCAATTTAATCATCAACCATGTGAGTTGCTAAATGTTGGACCTTCATTAAATGTAACCATATTGCTACACTTAGAGGCTCCTCTCTTCTCTTTTATACTCTGCAGCTCCTGCTGAATTTTTCTTCTAATCCCCTTGTGGAGGCTTCCATTTGTAGATGGACATTTTATGGTTACACAACCTGGTCACATTTCTATAATCTTTTTATATGGACTATAAACTGAAGGACTTATGAATAAATGGTTGTGGAACAAATCACCTGAGTTTCCAATTAGTTCTTCTGGGGAAATTTGCTTTGATATACAAGTGCTTTGGATTACAAGCATGTTTCCGGAACGAATTATGCTCACAATCCAAGGTTTTACTCTATATGGCAGAGGGGTATAAGGCCCACCACCATATTGCCACATACTATATATGTGTATGGCCATCATTACAGAGTTAATCAATGACAAATTCCTTGTTTGTGATTGCCTGTTCACAATTTGCTATGTGGGCACTATAGATTTACCAAAACTGTACTATAAAGGCCGACTTAAACTTTCAGGCCGGGTTCACACCTATACGAATTGGATGTGGTTTTCCCCGCATCCGATTTGCATGGTAGGTGATTGTGACCGGTTCTCTATGGAGCCGGTTCAAATATCCCCGTTGCGGCTCCGGTGCGAATTTGCAGAGAGGTCCTGTGCTTCTTTTGGTCAGTTTCAGGTCCGAAATCAGCCCAAAAATTCGGGCTGCAATCGGACTTGAAACGTTGAACGGGGACGCACCAGACCCCTGCTGGGAGCCTCATGCGGAAATAGTGTGAACCCGGCCACAGACAGTCCACTGCACTACAGTAGATGGTAGAGCTACATCCAACCATATACAATCTAATTGTGAAACCTGTCCTGGGTTTACCAACAACTATGTAGTACAGGGGCTCCCCAACTGGATACCACTAGAATGGATTATCTTGATAGGCCCTCATATTATATAGTTTTGGTAAGTCCAAATGAGATCATCGTACAGAGAGTGTCCAATCATATTGTAATGTGTGCGGCCAGCTTGGAGGGGAATCCACAATCGGTTTGTAATAGACATGTGCAAATCGTTTAGTTCCGAATTCGTTTTTTAACGAATTTTGAAAAATTAGTTAATTCCGAAATTTCCGAATTTCCGCATTTTTCAATTTCCAAAATTACGAATTTCCAAATTTTCTAATTTCCAAATTTCGAATTTTCAAATATCCGAATTTCTGAATTTCCAAATTTCGGATTTCCAAGTTTCCGAATTTCTGAATTTTTCAATTTCCAAAATTACGAATTTCCGAACTTTCTAATTTCCGAATTTCCGAATTTCGGATTTCCGAATTTTCAAATTACCGAATTTTTGGATTTTCGGAATTCAAAAATTCGGAAATTCAAAAATTCGAAAATTCGAAAATCTGAAAAAAGAAAGAAAATCAGTAAAATTCGAAATAATAACTAACTATTACATTATAGGTATTGGAATTTCCGTTCAAATTTGGCTGTTCGTGAAGGTAACGAGTACGGATTTATCCGAAGTTACGAATTATCTGAAATAACGAATGCCGCATCTAAACAAATGGAACGTAACAATCTAAAAATAATAAATAATAATAATAAAACCTTTTTATTATTATTATTTATTAATTTGTTCCATTCCATTTGATTAGATACAGCATTCGTTATTTCGGATAATTCGTAACTTCAGATAAATTCGTACTCATTACCTTCACGAACAGCCAAATTTGAACGGAAATTCCAATACCTATAATTTAATAGTTAGTTATTATTTCAAATTTTACTGATTTTCTTTCTTTTCTTCAGATTTTCAAATTTTCCGATTTTCAAATTTTTGAATTTCCGAATTTTCGAATTCCGAAAATACGAAAATTCGGAATCCAAAAATTCGGAAATTTGAAATTCAGAAATTCGGAAATCCGAAACGCGGAAATTCAAAAATTCGTAAATTCAAAATTCGTAAATTTGAAAATCCGAATTTTCGGATTTCCGAATTCCGAATTTCTAAAAAAAGCAAAAAAACGAATGAAACGAAAACAAACAAATTTCAGTTCCATTGAAATCGGTTGTCTCAGGACTTTTTCCTATAATAAACATTTCCGCCCTTCGTATCAATCAAACCATACTGATCTTCCGGAATAATTTACCTGGTGATGAATGGGCGGGGCTTCCGCTGAGGTGGTGAAATTGCCACAAGAAGAAAAGCATCAAGATCTAGAGAGTAACAGGGATTGTTAAAGAGGACCTATTACATCTATATCAATCAATAAACGATCGATGCCATATCAATGATATAAACAACACAGATGTATAAAATTGGGCGATTGCAATTTTGCAGTTGTTTATGAAATGCATGAAAAACGCTCACGGCGTTTGTGGTGCCATTGATTGTAAATGGGACCCCAAACACGACAAAAACGGGGAAGTATTTTTCATTTGACAAACGTAGCAAAACGAACGTTTTTCAAAACAAGTGAATATCAAAGCTCAGAAATGTTAAATGCTTAGTCCAAGTAAGGATTGAGAATGTCCTCAGCCTTGGCTCCACCCCAACCGCGTCCACGTTCGCATTTTGTCCCACCCACGGGGCTTAGTCATAGAGATGGGATCATGGAACAAGAGCTCAACGGTGTTTGGAGGGGCGATTTACTTTATGGGGACAAAGCTTAAAAAGTTGCATAAGGTACTTTTCCACATTTGTCACACGCAGGGCAGCCAATTAAAATGCATCTTTTAGGATGATGATGATGAGGGGGGCGGTGCTCTGTAATTTACCAAAGGCAACTTGGCAGGGCTGACACTATAGGGGTTGATTTACTAAAGGTGAATAGGCTGTTCACTTCACAAGGGAATTATCGCCAGAGCTTAGCAAATGAGGTGAAGCTCTCTTGGCCTCCATCATCCAATCAGGTGCAAGCAAAAATGCTGTTTTTTTTTTTTTTTCCCTTGCATGTGATTGGGTGTTCTTTGCAAGGCAAAACTTCACCACAAAGCTCTGGGAAAACAGTCCCTTGCAAAGTCAACAGCCTATTAGTTTTTAA